>NW_007259860.1:128103-158043 GCF_000164805.1 Carlito syrichta
AGCAGGTCGAGGCTGCAGTGGCCGGGAGCGGCCACTGCACTCCAGTCTGGGTGACAGAGTGAGACTCCAACTCAAAAAAAAAAAATCATACTTTTCCATGGTTTTAATTGTCTGTGTTAACATAAAAGTGGAGTTCGTATGATTCTTCAGAGCCCTCTTGTACATTCTTCAGGGTGACCAGAAACAATTGGTAGAAAGATTCTTTATTTTTCCTTTCTAGGAAAGTTGAACCACACACAGGCTACCTGATTTAGACTACTGCTGAGATAATACTGACTTTGGCCACAATTTATCCATGTCAAGTTAAATATGGCCCCCACAGAAATTCTCACACATTCTTGGCATGAGTTCTCTTGGTGCCATGATGGGCTGATTAGCATCTCTGCTTTTTCAAAAGGACCATCATTCAGGGTTCCCATCTCTTTGATCACTCCCAGTTTTCAAGCATAATTCATGTTGCCATATAGGTGTAGTCTTTTTCATTGCAGAAAATCAGTCATGTTTTTCACGAAGTAAATCGAAAGCAGTGCCTAAGGAGATTCAGGACTTATGGCTTATAATAGAATGGATTACAGGTACAATGAATCAAAATTCTTGGAAATGCAATGAGGATCTTGGTAAATAATAAGGAAAGAATGAAAGATCTGTAAACCTTTTCTGATTAGCTTGAAGGTTACCGGTGACTTTATTAGTAGTCCATTGGAGCCATATAAGCTCCTGAATCATTGATCAAAGTCAAACCTTAACTCCCCTCTTCCACTTTATTAAAAATAATAGTTAGCATATATTGAGACTATAGTGTATACCAGAGGCCATACTAAGGACTTTTTTATCAAATGCTTTAATTCAATACTTTTAATGCGTATTAGTGTACATAATAATTTCCTAAAGTACAGATTCCTGGTTTACATCTTTCCTTACTGTTTCAATTTTGATTCAGAGTTCTGGTACAGGATCCACAAATTTGTATTTCTAGCAAGCTCACAGGTGACATAATGCTGTTAGTTCAATAATGACATGCTGAGTAGCTCTACAGATAATTCTCTGAGTCAGTTATTACTATAGTTATCCCCACTTCATTCATAAGAAAACCATCTCAGAATAAGATAGCAAATAATTTTTTCCATGGTCAAGACATAAGAAAGACAGACCTAGGACTTGAATTTAACAACAAAATCTATTATCTTAACTTCTGCCTATGTTATACACGGACTCGGCTTTCTCTTCAATTTGATTTGTAATGTAGGTCCTTCATGTGCCTGGGTGAGCTTGATCTAAAAACCAGACTCCTATGGGCTGGTAGAGCTTGAGGAAATATTCTTACTGGTTTTTAGTTGACCAAAATAAGCAGAGTGGCTGTAAAAGCTGGAGAAATGAAAGAAATTATGGTAACATCTTTTGGTGATTTCAACATATAGAGTTTCAGGCTCGGGCTGCCAGGATTTATGAACAGTGGCTGAGCCACTGGCAACATCCCAGGACCTCAGCAGGACTGAAAATTCTGAATAGACAATATTTCTTTGTTGGATTCCTCAAACTAAAATTAATCATGACTGGGCATTGTTTAGAAATCGTCAGGGTGTATGCTTTCTAGTAATTGATTTCTTTCCACATGGACACCTTGTTTTCAATGCAAATGGTTTTTACTCGATGGGTAGGTTTTATTCCTCTCTGTGTATGCCAGGGGGCAGTGTGGTTTAATCATAGTGATCATGCATTTCCTGAAGCCACGTTACTTTATTTTTACTTTCTGGAATTTGTGCTTGTACCTACAAGTATGGAATATTCTGTGACTCTTAGTTAATCTTAGTTTCTAAATCTTGCTCATCTTATACTTGGTTTTGCTTTCCAAATATTATATTTCTCTAGAGCAGGCACTCTAAGCACACCTGTCTTTTGGAAGGCTGCTTTAGTAACCTAATGATATGGAGGTGAAATTGTGCATAACTGGCTCCGGATACCTCTTTAGACATTAGTATCAAATGAAGGTAAAGCAAAGTGAAGTCCAGCATTAATATAAATTGTGTTCCATTAGTAGGGCACTGAGTCAAGAAATGTCATAGGATGGGTTAAGAGGGAACTTAGTGACCTTTCAGGACTTCACAATAGCTACTTAGGACCATAGTTTTGCCTGTCTTAGACACTTTGAGGATCCAATTCTTGAATGCAAGGACACCACGGGAAAGAAAGCATTTGTCTTATGCATTCTAAGCTCCATATCCTGCTTAAAGTTTAATCATAATTGTAGGTATCTTTTTACCAGCCTTCACAGGTTCATACACAAAATGAGGCTATTTGTTAGTAACATTTGAAAGCTCCCAAATTCATGGGTTGAAGTTCATGTGAGTACAAAGGGCTTCTTTTACATTTAGTAACACAAGTATGGTGAGTTTACAGAATTTCTAGAGTCAGAATGCCTGAGTTTGAATGCCATCTTTGCCTTTTAATTATTTTGTAAGCTTGAGTAAGTCAGTTAACCTCTTTGGTCTCAGTTTTCTCATCTGTAAAATGAAGACCATAGGGTTGATGAAAGGATGTACTGGGTTAACGAGTGTAAAACATTTAGGAAGTGCCTAGCTCTCAGTAAGTGTTCCCTTAAGTTTAAGTGTTAAGTATTGTAATTGCTGATTAGAACATCCACATGAAAAGAAGATTGATGAGCTCTTGTAATCGCTTTTCCTAGGCCTTTTCCCTAATGTTGACTCTTTCAGTCTTCTTATTTTGAGGTGAGAAGAAGAATCATACAGGAAAGAATCATAGGAAAGGCCAACTGCTCTTCTAAGCACTCTATTCTAGGTCTTCTCTCCTCTGGGCTCCACACTGCCATCTTAGAAAGAGGTCCCCATAACAGGAAAATCAACTCCTGGCCTATCTTGCTGAAACAACTCTAAAGAAAAGCACTGCAGAGAGAAAAGTGTTCAAAAGAATCTATTCAGTGAAGGAAGTATTTTATTCTTTTAATTTATTTATTTTATTTTATTTTTTTGCTGTTGAAGGAAGCATTTAAAACACTTCTTTATGTTTCTACAAGTTTTGTCCTCTAGTGTCTTGGCTCATTTTTTTTTTTCTTGTGGGAGTGAGTTTTGTCTATAGCTGATCCCTCTTGTTCCCCTCCTTGTTGAATGGTGGCTAAGACATGAGGGAAACACCATTTGAAGTCACCCACATGCTCAAGTATGATGGCCAAAGAGCATGCCCCAGAAAATGTTATGGACTGAGCTTATCGGCTATTTTGTCATGGCGGTTTCACTATCTCCTCCATGGCCACCCTACTTCAATATCCTGCATATCTGGGTCCCAGAATTTTCCTTCACCTTCAATCTTGAGAGAAGCTTGACTAAATTGGGGTCTAGGAGAATAGAAAAAAGAGACTCTGCTTTTCCTATATCCTTATGCACGTAAAAGGGAGAAGGAGTATATGCAAGAACAACACCGTGGAAGTAGTTGAATAGCATTTCCTACGTGTAATATGTATAGGTGGCAGTTTGGTGTCCCTTAGAATAGTTGAGTACAAACAAACCAAGAATAGGATTTGTGGTTTCAGGACTATGATAAAGGGAATGGTATCTATGGCTAATTGATCAGTGCTGCTGCAGATAGCCATTCTACTGCCATGATAATCATGCAATGTAAGCTAACTAAATTTACCCAAGCCAGTGATCAAATTTCTGCTCTAACCATCTAGGGTGCCCCCTTTTACTCAATTGGAACACTTATTCTTATGCAATCAAAAGATCTGCAAGTAAGTAAGACTGAAAATATTTTGACAAGGTCAAAAACATTTTTCAAATACAATTCGTTTATTAAGTACATTATGATCAATCAAAAGTCCTGCACAATCATGGTGTTCCTATATTCCCCTAAATCACCTGTCAAATATTGAGGGATAGATTAATTATCAAACTGGAACAAGCACTGCATTTAGTATCTAACCTTTCAAAACTGTTTTTCTTTCTTAAATTGTTAATCAAGGTTTATGTGTGTGTGTGTGTGTGTGTGTGTGTGTGTGTGTGTGTGTGTGTGTGTTCTGTGTGTCCATAGAATCAGACCAAGGAAGCAGGATGACATGGTATTTTTTAAAACAGACATTTTGAACAAGCTCAAAGCAACATCTTCATCTTCCATGGGGTAGAGCCTGGCCTCTCGTGTGACTGGAATGCTATGTTTAGGACTGGACTGACATAAGCTTTAGGTACAACTACACCAATAAGTCAAAAACAGAAATGGAAAGATGAAGGGGATTCAAGAATGGTTTAAAGCAATCTTTCATAGGCCCTACTATAAGTATTTGATGTTTTCTGTGCTTAACTCTCTCTCTCTCTCTCTTTAATTCATAAATCTGTGGCTCACAAGTTTGCATACATTCTCAAAAGTAATTTTTCCAATACCATAGTTTCTGTTCACAGTGTCTGAGTCAGTGTCCAACAAAACACATTACCTCCTACTACATAGAAGATAGTATATTAATATATTTTCTGCCGAACAGGTTTTCTAACTGAAGCCACTGTTAGAAATGAAATGAATCTCCTAATGAAATGAATCCCCTAAAATGTCAATATGAATAAATTACTAATAATGAACTCTTCATTTATCTTTAATGTTTTGCCAAACACCAGCTTGATTGAAAAGCTGATATTTAGCAGAAAGAAGAAAGGGTGTATCTTGAGGAAGAATCAAACTAACAGGGGTAATAGAGTAGAGCATTTCTGTGTCAAATTCCATCTGAACAATCCTGTTTTTTTAAAGGTCGGAAGCCCATACATACTTGGAATTTTTGCTCTCTGCCTTTGATTTAAAGCGCAAAATCAAAAGCCTGTTCTATGAAAAGAAGTGCACTTGAGCAACCCAGGAATGTGCTGAAGCCTTTCTACAAATTAATCTCTTCTTTAGTGAAGTGAAACATCGGGACCATTCAGGGACAGTGGGAGGGTCTCAGGGGCTTGAATTTGAGCCAAGCTTAATGAGAAGGAGTTGGAGGCAAAATGGAATTGAACTGTACCTTGTTAACTGTTGAAAGCTGTGAATGAGGTGGACTTATTGGCCAAGAATTCTTTTCCTTTGTTGCAAGTAACTATAGGGGATACTTTTGAGGTAGTTTTCATGATCTTTAAGGATAAAGATATCTTTTAAAATTTTTACATATTTTTAAACATGTGAGGTAATTCCCTAATTCTGATTTATAAATTTGCAGCTGCCTTGAAGACACACAAGTTTATGGTTCAGTAAAGCAAACACACATTCATTTGACCATTTTAACTGGGAATCTATATTGCTAGCCACTCTGTCAGGTACTGGAGAAAAGCAATGATAATCACAACCCTTGGCTCAAAGGGACTCGCATTCCTGCTTGAATTTCTCAGTCCCAGCAGGAAAAGCAAATATCAAGACACCGACTGACTATGCATCAGGCATCTAGCTGAAGTTTTCTGAGCAAACCATTCCTCTTAGGAACAATGACATACCTTTCCCAGGGAGACCTTTCTGTGGCACAAATGCTAGTTTACTCCATAAATTTCTTCTATAGAACATTTCTAAGAAAAACTTGCTAAGTAGGAAGCATGGTAACCTTGTAAGTGAACATGCAACAAAGACCCAGGAAACCAGGGTTCTGTACAGAGAAAAGTCATCTGGAACAAGTTACTAAAATGTTCTGTGACTCAGTTTCCGATTTTGTAAAATAGAGATGAGACTTGTTCTGTAGGGTTTCTGTAAAATATGTGCTGACGTCACTTTGCAGTGGCTTAACGTGTTTCTCAAATGCAGTTTACTCACTCAGCACCTTTTATTTTCTTTATATATATATTTGACCATTTTAACTGGGAATCTATTAGAAATGAAATCTGTTAGAATCTGTTAGATTAAATATATATATATATATATATTATATATATATATATTTAGGGGGTATAAGTGTAGGTTTCTTACATGCAGGTATTACGCAGTGGTGGAGTATGGGCTTTCAGTGTACCCATCATCCAAATAATAAACTTGGTATCCAAAAGATAATTTTTCAACTTTCACTTCCTTCCTACTCTCCTGCTTTGTTATTCTCCAGTGTCTATTATTCCACTAAGTATGTCCACATGTATCCGTTGTTTAACTCCTACTTACAGGGGAGAATATATGGTATTTGACTTTTTGTTTCTGAGTTATTTCAGCACCCTTTGATCATTCAAAAATACTCCTAATTTTGGTGTACATATTCTCTCTTAAGAGCCTGGCTGCTGAAATATTTAATGGGCAGAACAATTCTGTGCCTAGAATGGCCATTGGATCAAGTGTGGAATCACAGATGTATTTTAAGTGGCTCTCTAGAGTGAAGAAGGATCCAAAGCTATGAGTAATGTGGTCAAGATATGCACTGGAGTATGGGAAGGAAATGTTAGACTGTATTTATGTTTGTTTTGGTCACTTGTTAATAGTTACTGTTTTTACACATTTTATAATGTACATAATATATTAGAATAGTATATAATTTATACACACAAATACATAGTTTATTAATTAGTGCATATATTGGAAGTGAATGCTTAATTTTTTAAATTGACAGTTTATAACCACAAGAGTTAGGAAATCACTGTTTTAAAGAAGGAACAATTAAGCTAGTGAGAATATGTATTTTTTTCAGTCAAAAGTAATAAAGGGAAAAAACTAAGCAAGAGGTCAATATTCCAGCTTAATTTGAATTCTTTTATATATGAATTGACAAAATCTCTCTAAATATAAAAAGTAAGGAGTTTCTGTTTGTGTCAATTTTAAGGCACACAGTCTGCACCTCTGATTTTAAAAGAGTTCTTAGAAACTTGGAAGCCTGTTTCTAGTACCAGTTTTCAGGATTCTTTTACAGCATGAAAAAGTTTACAAAAATGAAACAAAAATCACTGCAGGATAATTGCACATTCAGGTCTGCCTTTCCTCCTTTCTACTTTACTGTGACCTCTGGTCTCAGAGGTTACATTATCTACACTTCTTTGGATTTGGAGATCTGTTTGCAGTGGGTCAATGAGAGGTCCTGGCAGGGTATGGAGAGTGGAAGAAGTGAGTGTGTGGCATTGATTACCTCAGTTCCTGCTGGGCATGGTGGCAAGTAGCCAGTGGCTGAAGGACCACAAGCTCTGTCCAGCAGACTTCTCCTGCAGGCATTGCTGTGTCTAGGCTCTTTCCTGATGGTTTCTTCCTTTGCTTTTTGAGTTTGAGATGAGGGTAAGAACAATCTTACTCTTGCTGTAACATCTCTTGTTGGTTCCCTAAACCCCGCCAATGGGCATAAATAGACCTGCTATTAAACTCTCCTTCATTGCCCATTTTAGTTTACATCCATTTCCGGTGATTACCCTGATCACATCTTCAATTCAATGCAGCATGCCTCTGAATAGATATTGATAACATACAGACCCCAATCTGGCTCTTTCCCAAGTTTATCCGTTTGTATCTTCAAAGAGAGTTTTTGATGCTGTTTTTGTTTAAAGCATTTATTTTTTACAACTGATGTGTACTAATCTTTTAAAAGAAAATATCATGCCCTTAATTTTTCTTACTTGATGCAAACATGTCCTTAGAAAAAGAATCAGATATCTTTTCAAGCAATGGCCTTTTAGGAGGCCACATACCTAGCAAGTATACTATCATCTGAGCAAAAAGTATAAAATATAGTTATAACGTGTTTAAAAGAGCAAAATGGTGAGCTTAATTGGAAACCAAGTGTGAGACTGTCCTGGTGGAGTATGATGAATTTCCAGGGAATGCAAATATTCCACTACAATATGACTAAGATACTCAGATATATAAGTTGAGGAGAAAAATATCACATGTCAAGTTTCATTTTTGAAATAACCCAATAGTACTACCTCTATTAATTAACAATAACATCTAACATTTATCAAGTGCTTATTTTGTGCTTTATATGTGTTAACATGTTTAGTTCTTGTATTGACCCATAAAGCAGGTACTACTATTATTCTTATTTTGTTGACATAAAACTTGAGGAAAAGAAGAAATTCATCCAAGATAAGAATCTGTACAATGTGACTGTACATATAACCTGATGATTTAACAGGGTCAGTAGGAAAAAATAATGTTCATTTAATGAAAATTATTTTATGTGCTAACATTTTTTCCTTTCATTCTAGGAAGTCCTTCTCAGTGATTACAATTAAATTATTTCAGAAAGTGGGGGGAAAAACTCTAGAATTTCTGTGAGGTACGTTAAAGAGATATGCTAAAAAAGGGAGAGAGAGAGAGAGAGAGAGAGAGAGAGAGAGAGAGAGAGAGAGTTTGGCCTTTTAATAGTTATAACATTAGTGTAGAAGTCATTTTTGAAGCAAAAATAAAGGCCTCTTACAAAGAAAAGACCCAATCATTCAAGGCCTCTCCCATGCTGGTCCATATCAACAAACAGTCTGGATTGCTTAATGGGCAAAGACAAATATTTCAACCTAAGTTTACAATTGGAAACAAACTTGAAAATCTATTCCTTTTGAGAAACTGTGAAATCTCTTGGATGTTTAAAATATGTCACATTGGCTGTTATTTATCACACCCAATTGTGAGTTTTGCCTAGAAGGAAACAGATATAGTTGGCAAACTGTGGCTCTAACTGTGGTTGGGATATGTGATTTATTCTGCTTGGAACAAATAGGAAGGGCCAAAGTGCTCTCAATTCTGACCTTTTCTGATGCTGAGCAGGCCCCAGTCTTGCTCCTGAAATCTGGCTGTATATGTCTTTTGGACAGGCAGTACTGTAGATCAAATACATTCCATCAGAAGATCTCTTACTAACCTCCTAGGATTACCCTGTATTTTTGAGACTGAAGTTCAGGCTCTGCAGAAATAGCATTTTCCATAGACTAGAGAGTATAATATGTATCAAAAGTGTAAAAACACAACACACAAACACACAAACACACACACACACACACACACACACACACACACACACACAGGAATGCATGCCATGTGAGACCATTATTAAGAACCAAAAGGATTTCTGATGGAAAATTCCAAATTCCCTTTGAACAATTGCCTTAGGGAATGTCCTTTAGGAAACACAGGACTTACATATAATATATCATTAACGATGCTTGTGATTTCCTTTGAGTGTTTATAGGTAGGAGTTAGGCTATGGAATGTACAAATATAACACAAAAATTACAGTACAGTGATTGCTTCCTTTGCCAATTCACTCTCCGGAAAGTCATGAAACACACTGCAGTGGCATCTCTGGTATGTGTGGAAACAAGCTTTTACCTTTGTTTAACCTCACAAGCTAGGTCTGACCCAGAGGCTTTATTATATGCATATTGCGACAAGCACTTTGAGTGAATTTGGAAATGTAGGGCACGTCTATTGTGGACAAGTCTAAATTCTCTCTACCAGAGACATCTTCTTTAGCTTTACTTATGCTTGACAAGAAGGGAGAGACATTGTCTTTGTAAAACAAAGCAAAAGGAGTGTGAGGTTGGCCCCCTCAGCTGTCCTTCACATTAGCCATTACTGATTTATTGTAGTTTGGGGACTGCGATTGTGGAGAAATTATGTATTGAATTGGTGAAAGTCCAGGACTAATGAAGTTAAAGTTCGCTAGCCTGGTTTGTTTCTTGGTAGCTGCCATAACTTTGACCCCATCTGGCTCACTTATGCCCTTTCTCATTGCGTTATGGTACCTACAGGGGCAAATCCTAATCTGGTGACTAAACTCTGGTGTCAGCTCAGCTGCTATGGGCTCTGAGACCTGGAACAACATGCTTAAGTTCTAGCGCTAAGGCTTCAATTTCCTTTTCAGAGGGCTTTGGGAAACAATTGTTATAATTTCACTAGCCAAATGCTTAGACTACTGATGGTAGAAAAATGGTTTATATTTCTTCTCTTTCCCCTGCAGTGCCTTACATACTGCCAAATATAAAGATTGAATTAGAGAAATACTCATTGCTTTATACTGGGCCACCAGAATGGACCCAATTGGGAGCAAATTTTCTTTATAATATCAAAAGTACTGGCAATGGTAGTAATAGTAATTTCAGTGGTAGTAGTTATAGTGGTAGTACAGCAACTAACAATGCCAACGGCATGGCATTTCTTGAAAGCATCTAATTTAATCCTCAAAATAACTTTCTGAATCAGGTATTATTACTGTGCCCAATTTGTGGCTGAGGGAACTAAGAGACAGAACAATCAGGTTACTTGACGAAGGTCAATAGTAAACAAATGACAGAACCAGGGATTGCTTAAAGTTAGCTCCAAAGTTAATGTCACTTAGCCACTTTGTAAATTGCATAATTTTGGACACTGGGGCATTTCTAATAAATACAAGTATCACTTAATTCTATCTGTGTGGCTACTATAGAGTATTGAACAAATGTAGATTTCTCTAGTTTAGAAAATCAAGGGCTAAATAATAGAAGAGTTGATGAAATAGAAATAGAGTATAATTATATCTTCCTTATCACTGTCTGCCTACCATGAGAGGGTTTCAGAAATTGAGGAAACATAAAGCTTTCCAGCACCTATTTCCTTGATCTTTACAAAGTGAATCAGATTGCTCTGTGCTTATTTATACTCGTTGGGAAAACATCTACTTTACTCCCATTCAAATTTTCAGGTTAAAACTGGTTTTTGTCTAAAGGAAGGTTGGTAAATTAACAAACTGCAAGCAACCCTCAAACTAACTGCATTCTTGAGTAAAAGCATGAATACTTCTAGATCCTTTCATTCCTTGAGGATCAATTTCACCTATGGTTTTTACACCTTTAGGGCATTATTGATCAAGCTCCCTGTTCCACTAGGTCTTTACTCAAAGCCGCCTTAAAAAAACAAAAACAAAAACAACTCTCATGCATTTGTCTCTATAACTGAAACACCAGGAAGAAGGCAATCTATTGAAAAAGTTTAGTAAATTTTTAGACATCTTTTCAATCAACAATGCTGAAGTTTGAATTGTCCCTTCTACTCCCTCCATCCATCCTCAGTTCATATGTTGAAGCCCAAACCCCCAATGTGACTGTATCTGGAGGTCCTGGATATTGGGCTTTTGGGAAGTAAGGTTAGTCATGGTCATAAATGTAGGGTCCTAGTTCAATAGAATTGGTAGCCTCACAAGAAGAAGAAAAAGGAAAGGTCTTTTTTTCTACAAGCATGCATAATAATAAAAATAAAGTAAGTGATGAGTGTGATTTCTGAGGGAAGTAAACCTTCTAAATGTCTTTGATATCGCAGTAGTAAACAATAAACTACTCAGTTATGATGGGCAAGTATAATTTTATTTTAATTTTGTTTAGAATTACAAAATTATAACCTTAGATGACATCTGTTCCAATATCCCCATTTTTATATGTGTGATCAAAGAAATGCATTTAAGAGAAGTGACTTGCCCAAGGCATCACATTAGTTTGAAACAAAGTCAGGACTAGAGTTCAAGTACTTCAACTTCCAGTAATCTGTTCCTGCTACCGTATAAAACATTGTATCTTGTTTTTATATTTTTCTATCAATTCAGTTGTATATTTTTCTTTCTTGACCCTTAAAGTCTGTGTGTTTACCTTTTTACAATATTTTTATTTTTCTTTAGGTATTTATTTTGGAATATTTTTTTTCTGTCTGAGTTTACTATTGTATAAACTAAAAGATTTTCAGTGAATACATTAACAGGTTTTTCTATTTCTTGGGTTCTTTTACTCTAATAAATTATGGTAGTTTTTAACCTATGCTTCATTACAGGGTTGATTTTGCTGAAATAAACATGTACATTTTTGTTTACAAAAGGTACTGAATTTGTAATTATAGACCTTACTTAGATATCCTTGAATTTTCTTTGCTCCTGTTTTACTAGACTTCCCCACCACCACCACCACTACCACACACACACATAAAAGAAGGTCCCTGGCTGTTTCCATTTTTAATTCTGCTTTCCTGAACTACAAAAGAGCTTTTGTTATACCCTCACAGGGAGTGTTGATGCCTTGTGAAGTCTATGGATGGCTTTGTCAGATTGAGTCTTGGCACAGCCTCAAATAAGTACTCAATCTTCATATGTTGATGCTATGTATAGACATGTGTGGTACTTTGTAGGCATTTTGAAGACCATCTCTGATCTTTTTCAAATAAGGTAGTTTAATCTTAACATCAAATTGAAGTGGCGTAGAATCTCCTTTTCAATGGTTGAAAGTGGATTTTAATCAAAGCGTTATCATGATGAAAGGAAATGTTTCTAGGGAACCTAAGAGTTTACAAAGCAATTTCATATCCATGATTCTATATGTGCTTCACATTAAGCATAATAGTATCAATAATGTTACATCCATTTTGCAGGTGAGCATACATATAGAGGAAAATCTTGAGTGACTCAAAAACAAACCATTATTGAGAATTGAAATCCATAACTTTTATTTCCAGTTCCTTCTTTTTTATCCTCCTCTATGTTATTTTTTGCATGTTTCATCTCTATACCAGTGAGTGTATTATTTTATTTTTGAAACACTTTACATAGAAAAATAAGTTTAAATTAAACAAAATTAACTGTTAGTTACAATTAATAATTAGATATTTTAAAAAGTCACTGGTTGATTAACTCAGTTCTATCTTCAAACTATCTTATATTATTGGATATAGCTTCAGTTACTCATGACTTTGAGTTTTTAGTGTTCTACTGTGTAAAAAACATGGCACCCACAACATATCTAAGCCTTCTTTACTGGTCATGAGAATCCATTTGACAATATAATCCAGGTTAGAAACTTGGGAAAGGATTGATATCACAGAGGTTACTAGCTTCTCAGACTTGGCTTTGGAATTTGTCTTTCATGAGTAAAGCATCCTATATAACCTCTATAAGGCTCATTTATTCAATATTTAAAAAGAGGAAATTATTATAGTGCCTATGCCATTTGTTTATTAAACCTGTTTAATAAAATAATATATAGATATTGTTTAGTGCAGTGTGACACCTTGCTCCTAGATGTTTACCTTTCTAGAATCAAAGCTAGCCAAAAGTTTTAAATGTTTCATGCCACCATTAAGACCAGTCTTTAGATTAATACTCACAATCTTTCACAATATCAATTCCTTTTACCATTTCAATTTCATTTCCTCCCACTTCTATCTAACTTTCAATTTCATTCCCCTCCATCTCTGCCCAACTTTCATTCTACTCCCTTCTCTTTCGCCCCTTCACTTCCACACTGAAATCACCATTATCCTTTGCCACCTACTCTGCCTTACCTTCCTATCTCATTAAACATTTATATTTTCTTTATCTCACTGTTCTTTACTGGAAGGCCATCTTCTCTTACTGTAAAAGTCCCACATTTCTTCAAGATGAAGTACAATAAGAGTTATCGCTTTAGTCTTTGTTCCCAAGGTACTTTCCCCCATATATCTTTGCCACTTTCCATACTTAATTGTACCTCCTTGCCAACACATCTGACTCTTTATTCAACTTCAAGGTCCTCAGAACAGGCTTCTCATTTGTTTCATCTTTGCATTCCTAGTGTCAGATACAGTGCCAGACACATAATAGACACTCAATAACTGTTAGATTGAATTGCTTAGTGCATCCAAAAGTTATACAGAATATCTACTATATTATATGCCTGATAAATCCCTTGGTTTGTCTGTGAAATATTTAAAGTTCATTGACTAAAAAATCAAAAGGTAGAGCACTTGTTGAGCTTTTGCTTAATTAATTGAGATAATCACTATGAAGTACTCAGTATAGTACCTGGAACAGCACAGGTGCCAAAAAACAAAAACAAAAACAAAAAACTCCCAAAAAACAAAAAAAAACTTTAATCTTTTTATCTCACAGGAAGAGGATGTGTTCAAATCTGAAATGATCAAAGTCGTGTCTTCCTTTTGTTAGAATTTGTCTAACACTGTTGAAAAACTGTTGCATAAGTCATTTTTAAATCATATTAGATAACAACTTGTTCAACTAATTTCACTCTGGGGATTTTAATGTCTTTTAAAATGTATAAAAATGAACTTTGAATTAGACAACTTCAAGAAAATACAGGCAATTTACATTCCGACTAGCCTTTAGTCAATTGATAATAATAAAATCAACTTTTGTTTTCAATTTGAATTATTCAAACAAACGAATAAATGTAGGAAAAACAATTGATATAGAATAAACTCAAAATGTGATTACATAGATGAAACTAGTTTCTTATTTGCATATTTTTTCTTTTCTCTATTTGGAGAATACAAATTGAATCTTACTAAACAAAATGTATAAAATTAAATAGTTCCTTGAAACTTATTTGTACATCACTCTTGAGTAACTAAAGATGCAGTGAACTGGTTATAGATCTTTATAATTCTGGGTTCTCCAGAGAAACAGTAAATATATATATATATATATAGGCTCATGTAATTATGGAGACAAATGAGTCCCAAGATCTGTAAAGAGTGTAGGCAAGCTGCAGACCCAGGAGAGCTGATAGTGCAAGTCCTAGTCTTAGATCAAAGGTTTGAGAATCCAGAGAACCAACAATGTAAATTCTAATCTGAAAGCAGGCACACTCAAGATCCAAGAAAAGTTGATGTTTCCTTTTAAGTTCAAAGGCAGGAAAACAACTGATGTGTCATTCTGAAGGCAGGAACACAGGAAGAACTCTTTCTTATTCGGAGGAGGGTCAGTTTTTCTGTTTTAGTCAGGCCTTCAGCTGATTGGGAGGGTGTTATAGAAGGCAGTTTACATGGAGGAAGGTGATCTGCTTTATTCAGTCTACCAAGTTAAGTGTTAATGTCATCTAAAAACACACTTTTAGAAACACCCAGAATGTTTAAAAAAATATCTGGGCATTCCTTGGCCCAGTCAAAATGACAAAATAAAATTAACCATTACAGACTACTCTATTAATTTCAATCAAATAACACTACCAAAGTGGCTTTTATCCTCACGTTCTTTGTCCTGAGATTCAGAATAACACATCCAATCTTCTGTTTTGATGTTGGAGTGAAAGATTACATAAAATGTTGGGGAATCTATTATATCTATTAATCCAATAGTAGGATAGAAGAGTGGTACTTTTTATATCAAGTAACATGGGCCAAAATAAGAGGAAACTAAATTTTATCTGAATGATTCTGAAACAAAACTGAATTTTTAAACTTCAGGAGAATGAATAAAATAATTTTCACATATTCCTTATATTTTTAAAGTGAAAATACGATGAGGATAGGAAAGAGATAAATGTCTGTTATCCAGCTTTCTTAAATCTTTACTGATTTGCTGTTATAGACAAAATCACCAGCTCTAACTTTTGCCCATCCCTTCCCTCATCCTTGCAAGATATCCCTAAAAGAAATAGACTCATCAAAGACAAGACAAATAAATATTTTATTATTTGACCCCTCCAGCCTTCAGTTTACATATTTAAAATGGAAATAATATGAACTCTTACCTCATAATATGTTGTGAGAATTAAATCAGATTATCAACATGATCAAATAAATGCTTGGTAAGGGTCATCTATTAACATTAAAGCTATATCTTTACTGACAAACTTTGAATCAATATTCTATTGCTATTTAATATTTACTTTTATTCATTCTAAGGATAGTTCTACATTATTTTCATGGAATACATATGACTTTAATATGTGATAAGGCGTTTACAAAGACAACTGGCAAGGTAAATGTCCTGTGGGTGGAATTCAAAGACCTATGTATTTATTCACGCATACATTTGTTCATGCATCAGCGTGTTCCATATTTTTATTTATTTACTTAATCCATATTTTATTTGTAATTTTATCATGCCAAAAAGTTATGTTGGTTGTGGAAATGTGTCAACTTGCCTGGGCTGTACTTCATTTCTTGAATTCTCATTCCTGTACGTTTCCCAGAATATATTATAGAAATCATTGTATTCTCTTGTGAGCCACTAGAGAGATTCTTGCATGAGATTTGAACGGTGCAAGTGAGGCAGCAGCCATTTCATATTTCTCACACACTGTCTCTTATTTGTTGGTACATAGCATTGTTGTAAGGTAACATAGGGCCAGGTTTGCAAACTAAATCTAGGCTTTTCCCTACAACCATTCCAACTCTGCCTCCTAGACCAGGTATGTGTGTTTAGCTACTTGTTGAAGTGTTCTGACTTCTGCAGGGCATCCATACCATAAAGGTAAAAAATAATTTACATGAATTTTAGTCTGTCCTCACAGGCTACAACCCTTGCTTGTGGTTTCTAGGTTATTTTTGTTCTCTCCAACTTTCTGTTTATCTTCCCTTCCCAAATACATTTCCTGAATATTTCAAGTTCTGCCACCGGCAAACATAAATTTAATACCCCCTTATAGAAACAACCTAACTTGCTCCCACAAGTAAATATAGCTAATACCCTATAACAAATTATTTATACAAATATATATTTTAGAGATTCTGTTTTTGATTGAACCCTGAGTGATATACAAACCTAGTCTGGGGTCTATGATCAACAGTGTTAAATGTTAAATCATCTTTTGTAACTGAAAAGAAAATTAAATTATTCTAGATAAACATACATTAACATGTCATTCTCATAATCAGAGAGAATATATTTGTTGTGTGACTCAGAAATACTTTACTTGAATTAATTTGGGTTTTTACCTCCCAGACACTCTAATTCTTAAAACTAATCATTTCTTTTTTCAAACAGGCTTTTAAAACATGTATTTCCAATATTTCTTCACTGCTTGACCAGCTTTAGACACTGTGAATATTTAGATGATGGACAGCAGTTCTTCTTCTTCTTCTTCTTCTTCTTCTTCTTCTTCTTCTTCTTCTTCTTCTTCTTCTTCTTCTTCTTCTCCTCCTCTTTCTCCTTCTCCTTCTCCTTCTCTTTCTTCTTCTTCGTTGGAGTCTCACTCTGTCACCCCGACTGGAGTGCAGTGGCTGCTCCCAGCCACCGCAGTCTCGACCGCTGGGCTCTGGCAATCCTTCTGCCTCAGCCTTCCAAGTAGCTGGAACTACAGGCGCACGCTACCACGTCCGGCTAATTTTTTACTTATTGTATAGATGAGGTTTCACCAAGTTGCCCAGGTGGGTCTCGAACCTGCAGGCTCAGGCAATCCACTCACCTCAGCCTCTCAAAGTGCTGGGATTACAGGCTGAGCCGCCGAGCCTAGCTATTCTTATTATTTTATCGCACTTATATCTGTTTGCTACATTAAACTAGTTCAAGGGGAAATGGAGTACAGACAATAAATGAAAGCAAATGCTCAATATTTTCTTCAGTTTACTTGTTTTAAAAAGAGATTTGTGTAAATATAAATTTTTATTTAACTCTTAAAAAGAAGATAGAAGCTTTCCAACTTTTTACAAACATTCAAAGGCAAAACTCACATTAATAAATAAAAATAATATTATACTCAAGAATATATAGATGTTTAACTAAACATGTATGAGTCTCAACTATATCTATAATTCTTTCATTCATTTAACCTTAATCATTCACTTTTTTTTTTTTTGAGTTGGAGTCTCACTCGGTCGCCCAGACTGGAATGCAGTGGCCGCTCCTGGCCACTGCAGCCTCGCCTGCTGGGCTCCGGCGATACTTCCGCCTCAGCCTTCCAAGTAGCGGGAATTACAGGCATGCGCTACCATGCCCGGCTGATTTTTTGATTTATTGTAGAGATGAGGTCTCACTGCCCAGGCGGGTCTCGAACCTGCAGGCTCAGGCAATCCACTCACCTCAGCCTCCCAAAGGCGTGGGATTACAGGCTGAGCCACCGAGACCGGCTCACTTATTTTTTCATTTCTTAGTTTATTTAACTAAAATAATGATATTTAATACTAGGAAGGAACAATGTTAGATGCTGGAAATAAAGTTTTGCTGCATGTAGTTAATTAGGAAAAACAAAGAACAACAAAAACAAAATACATTATACCATGAGTTTAATATTATGTTAGAAAGAAATGCAGAGAGCACAATTGAAAGGGCAATAATCTCAACCCTGAATGAGGTGAACTCAACAACAGGACTGTCAGAAGACATTTGTGAAGGATAAAACAAGAACAAAGTTTGGAAGAAAGAGAATAAGATGAATAAGAAAGAGTTGAAAAATATTGTAAGAAGGCATACAGAGGTATGCAGATGGTATGTTTTTGGAGAACTGTAAATAGATATTAGTGTGGTTAAATGTTAAAATATTCAGGTGAATGAACAAATAGGTTTTGTGAGCACGGAATGTGTCCTGGCAACCTGTTTGGGCATTATCCCAAGGGTAAGTAAAGTTCTAGAATAATATTTAAGTGAATGAATAATAACATGACATTTAAGCCTGACATCTAAACGTGCAAAGCTACTAATCATCTCAAATTTAACATGAGTCAAAAAAGATCCATTATTTCCTCCTGAAAGTCACTCTTCTTCCAGGCTTCTTCATTTCAATAAATGGCAATGCCATCTATTGGGTGCTCTAGCCAAAAACTTGGGCATCTTCCCCATTTTTCTTTTCCTCAGGCTTCATATTCAATTCAGCAAATCCACTGACACTAACTCCAAAACATGTTCTGAATGCATCCATTCATTCTTAAAAATTTAAACACAATCACATATTTCTTTGTCTCTGGAATAGCCTTCTAAGTAATTTAATGTACCTATCCAGTCTATTTTTTTCATGTATATTTTAATTCTCTGCATAAGATAATTTACTCTCTGACACTGCATTTTTCCTGCTTACTCATTTGTTTTTATATGTCTCTGTCTTTGAAAATGTGAATTCCTTGACACTAAAAACTGGCCATGTTGACCAACACGTAGAACCATGTCTGGCAAATAGAATGCACTTACACAATGTGTGTTGCATTAAGGGATGAAAAATTAAGAATCATTATCCAGGATACCATGTAAAAAACTGGTTCTGAGAGGGGTAAGCCTTGGGACAAGAGGAGTTGAAAGGTTTTTTTGCTTGTTTTTTTAGCAAAGGCTTTTTCTTTGTCCCATCACACTGGTTTCAGCTGCAGCTCTGAAGGGTACTTTCTAGCAGCAGGCTACTTCAAGTACCTCACTTAATTTAGTTTTTCTGCCTAAAGGAATATTTATAGAGAAATCTATAAATTAAGGAGGATTAATGTTCCTAGACTACTTTAATTAATTAATTAAAGTTAAAGATTAATTGGTGATGGAGAGTGACACAGGAGATAAAGACCCCCGCCCCATCCTCAAAGGGATAGTTCGGAGACACATTCTATATGATTCTATAGAACTTTCCTAGTACCACGCGTTCCACTGCTCACGAAGGTAGGCAGCACCACAACACACTTGTTATTGACTTTTCTTCCTTCCCAGTCTCACTCTTCCAGCTACCTCATTTCTGTTCTCCAGTCAACGGGGGCAACTTTCTTAATCACAGGAAACTCATACTAGTACAAGCCTTTTGGACAAATCTGCACAAGGAATGTTGAAGATATTCAAGCTTTGTGAGTGGCAAAATTGACAGGATGTTGAGATTGCTTCAATAAGATGATGAGAAAATGCATGAGGGAAGATTCAAGAATGATTCTTAGGTTTATGTTGATGTAATTCATATTAGTGTATAAGAGGAAAAGGAAATATGATGAATATTCAGTTTTAACACAACAAGCCAGTGCAAAAGCCCAGAAAGTAGTCAAATTTGAAAGTAGGGTGCTCAGAAAAAAATCCAGAAAGCAATCACAATCTCTTGGAGTCAGCATCAGCTTGGGGTAAGAAATAGTGGAAGCAAAGGAGAAGAGAAGGTGCCACAGGGGAAACAGGTAGATTGAGAAAACAAGAAAAATCCTTGTGTTCATGATCCTTCTGAGTCCTGAAATAAAGAGAGCAAATGGCCACACCTGAATCGTTTCAGTTATTCAGGGGCACAGTGGTTTCACTTGTTATTAAATCAATGTTTTGTGCTGATACTAGTCTGTGGTTGAATGTATTTGAAAGCTAGCTTAGATTTCCAGGAAGATGGCAGCGCAGCCAGTTGTGTGTGAGTGATCGCATGGACAATTCTGCATGCATTTCTGTGTGTAAGTGCGAGTGTGAGAGGCTTAATGAGTGGGACTCAAGAGTAAGTGGCCAAGGCCCTCCTGGTGAAGCTGCTAGTGAGAAATGGCTCTGCTTGAACCCTAGTGCTTCCGGGAGCACAAAAGCTGAGTGCCATTTTCCTAAATCAGCAGAGCTTTTCATGAGAAGAACTGCTGGAGTGATTGCTGACCTAACACCATAGTGCCGGGCTGAACTCTGGCAGCAAGGGCCACAGAGTGAGTGCAGGAAGGGAGGCTGAGGCAGAGTTCGGAGAAAATAGCAGGGAGAAGCCACCTGGATTGGACTCCAGGGTCTAGCCACTGGGTCCTGAAATCTGGAGGCTCTGATAACTGCTGGAGAGGGAGGTATACTCCCCATTGGTGACAGGAACAGTAGCCAGCAGAGACATTGAGAAGACTCTCTAATGCCTGAACAGAAAAGTGCTCCAGGATGGCCTCTACAACACAGTAGAACTGCATCTTGAGACTGGGTGCTATCTCTGTGTTGGGTTGGGGCTGCTCTTTGCGACCTCAGAGAACATTGTCCCTAGTTCTCAAAGCCCTGGCTGGTAACAATAGATGCATAATCCCAGAGAATTCACCCTTCACAGCGAGGCAGCTGCTGACCAATAGATGCAGACAGTGAAACTAACCTAGAAGGAGACTGGTGAGTATCTAACTGACCCCCTCCACACACACATACCTAGCAACAAGTAAAAGAGATCGGGAGGTCAGGGCAGAGATAGGAGTCTTCATTTCCCTGCTGTGAACTGGATGCCTTGGGAGTGTGGAGGAAGGAAGAGGGTGAGATCCCAATAGATGCTGTGTCAAGTTATTTTAGCCCACTTCCCTCACGTGGGCATGCTATGGCTACCAATTGCAGGCAGCAGGGTGTGAGGATTCTAAGATCTTAAGTTCCAACAGTGAATAGGGAATCTACAGTAACACCCATGTGAAGAACCCGTCACAAGAGTGAACCCTCCCTCAAAGAGACATACTAAAGCTGAGAACTGTTTATCAACTTTATTTTCAGGGGGAGGGGATATTGGTTTGCTTATCTCATTTGGCTGCTTTGTCTGTTGGTTGTTTTTTTCTTTTCCTTCCTCCTTCTGCTTCTCTTTCTTTGTTCTTTCTCTGTATTTCTTATGTTTCATCTTTCTTTTGCTCTTTGCTGCTTTTCTTTCCTTTTTTTCTCTTTCTCCTCCTTTCCGTTTTTTCTCTCTTTCCCCTCTTATACCCTGTCTTAGACTCAGGGGCTTTGCAAGCATACCCATGATAAGATCATAGCAAAAAAAGCAGAGACAAAGAGGGAGTCCCAGCTGGCATATTCACCAGACAGCAAACATCATGACCTGCCAATAGGCTCAGAATCCTTGCAGCCTCCCATCAACCCACTAGTAAGTGCTCACAACTATAAAGAGACAGAATAATACCCCACCCCTAACCCTGCTTCATAATTGAGTAAACCCAGAGCCCCAACTAAAGGAAGGACAAAAGGTAGAGCAAATATCAGAAGTGATTGTGTCTCCATTTTCCACTGAACAATAGAATTAAAGAGAAGGAAAAGAGAACTGCTACAAATGAAGAAAAACTGCGAGTAATTATCAGAGTCCCAGTAGAGTCAGTGCTAGAAAGAACAGCTACTGCAACACAAACAATGACTATCTCCCAGAATGACAGTAACCAGGAGATACTTACAGAGATCAGAGAATCATTGAATACAATGAATAAAAATCAAGAAATGCAAGAGCTAAAACTAAAAGAAATTGCAACAGAGCTAGATAGACTCAAGAAAGCATACTTAGAAACAACAGAAATAAGAACTCCAAACAAGAAATAAATAACAAACTGACAAGCATGGGAAACAGAATTGATGAAGCAGAAGAAAGAATCTCAGAACTGGAAGACAAAAGTATGGAATTAATCCAATCTATTAAAAATATAGAAAAAAACTGGGCTCGGTGGTTCAGCCTGTAATCCCGCACCTTGGGAAGCTGAGGTGAGTGGATTGCCTGAGCCCGCAGGTTTGAGACCCGCCTGGGCAACTTGGCGAGACCCCCATCTCTACAATAAATCAAAAAATTAGCCGGGCGTGGTAGCCCGTGGCTGTAGTTCCAGCTACGTGGAAGGCTGAGGCGGAAGGATCGCCAGAGCCCAGCAGGTCAAGGCTGTGGTGGCCACTGCACTCCAGTTTGGCCACAGAGTGAGACTCCAACTCAAAAAAAAAAAAAGAAAAAGAAAAAAGAAAAAAACTTAAGAAGAAAGAGGATACTTTCCAAGAGATATGCAACTTTATCAAGAAATCAAACCTATATCTGATAAGAATACCTGAAATAGAAAGAGAAATGGAAAACTCCTTGGAATAAACTTCCATGAGGTCATTTAAGGAAACGTCCCTCATCTGACCAGAGAGATGACTATATAAGCACAAGAGATCCAGAGAACCCCTACAAGACATCTTATGAGAAGACCAACACCTATACACATAATAATTTGCCTACACAAAGTAGGTATAAAGGAAAAAAAATCCTAAAGGCAGGAAGGGAAAAAGGTCAGAGTACCTACCAGGGTAGACCAGTCAATTGCTGCAGACTTATCTGCAGAAACACTACATGCCAGAAGGAATTGGACTCCAATCTTTAAGGTTCTCAAAGTTAAACAATTTCAAGCAAGCATTTCCTACCCACCCAAGATAAACTTCATAAGTGCCAGAGAGGTAAAAACTTTTCCAGACATCCAATTCTGAAGAGAATATGCTGCTTTGAGATCAGTTCTATAGGAGTGCTTACAAAGGTGCTATGTGCAGAAGAAAAAAGAAACAAAAGAAAGATCATATACTTTACAAAATCAAAAACAAGCACAGTAGCAGCAGAACACAAACATACCTCAAAAATTAAAACACGTACATATATGAACACAAAATCTAAACAAAAGCAAAAGAACCTTATAAAAGCATTATGCCAAGGACAAACTCTCACATTTCAATAATCACCTGAGCATGAATGGACTAAATTTACCACTGAAAAGACATAGAATGGCAAACTGGATAAAAATCCATAACAGTAATTTTCTGCCCCCAGGAAACTCATCTCACCAAAGACTCAAAGTTTGAGGATGGAAGGCAGCTTTTCAGGTGAACAGATCACAAAAGAAGGCAGGAGTTGTGATCTTAATATCAGACAAAACAACCTTTAAGCTTTCAAAAACTTAAAAGATACAAAAGGACACTACATAATGATAAGAGGTTTGATCCATCAACAATAAGTATCCATTCTAAACATATATGGACCCACTGCAGATGCACCAGCTTTAATACAGCAACTACTAAGTAAACTATAAAAAGATATTGACTCTAACACTATCATAGCTGGAAATTCAAATATCTCACTTACAAACCTAGACAGATCATTGAGGTAAAAAATCAACAAAGAGATGTGGAACCTCAACTTGTTGCTTGACCAAATGGTTAGTAGATACCTACAGAACACTCCACTCAATAACCACAGAATATATACTCCACATGGAATGTACTCCAAGATCGATCACATTCTTGACCAAAAATCAAGCATAAACAAATTTACAAGATTAAAATGCTGCCATGCACCTTCTCAGACCACAGTGAAATAAAAATAAATATCACTACTAACAAAATTCCCCCAAACCCAACAAAGACCTGGACACTAAACTGCATGATGCTGAACAACTCCTGGGTCAACACAGAAATCAAGTTAGAAATTAAAAGATTCCTGGAAACAAAAGAAAATGAAGAAACATCTTACCAAAGCCTCTGGGATGCCATGAAATTGGTACTAAGAGAAGAATTTATATCTCTGTGAATGCACGTCAAGAAAATAGAAAGAGAACAAGTTGACAGCCTAACAAATTATCTCAGACTTTAAACTTTATTATAAGGCTACAATTATCAAAACAACCTGGTACTGGTACAAGAGCAGGCATAAAGTTCAATAAAACAGAATAGACATTCCAGAAGCGAAACCTCAATTTCTCCACCAACTCATCTTTGATAAAGCCTCCAACAACAACCACTGGGGAGAGAAGAACCTATTCAATAAATGGTGCTGGAAAAACTCACTGACCACATGCAGACGAATAAAAGAGGACCCCAACCTGTCACCATACACAAAAATCAACCCCAAATGGATCAAAGACCTAAACGTAAAACCCCAGACTTTAAGAATCTTAGAAAATGCAGGAGACATCCTTATGGAAATTGGAATAGGCAACCAATCCCTGATCAAAAACCCAAAAACCCATGCCATAAGAGATAAGATAGAAAAGTGGGACCTCATCAAACTGAAAATCTTCTGCAAACAAAAGAAACCATCAGGAGAGCGGGGAGAAAGTCCACAGGATGGGAAAAAATATTTGCCAACTGCTTATCGAAAAAGGACTGACATTCAGGGTCTACAAGGAACTCAAACATGGAGGAAGGAAAAAAGCGAACAGCCCGATTAAAAAGTGGACAAAAGACTTGAGTAGACACTCCTCAGAAGAAGACATATGAGCAGCCAACAGACACATGAAAAAAGCCTCAGCCTCGCTAATCATCAGATAATTGCAAATCAAAACCACATTGAGATACCACCTAACTCCAGTAAGAATGGTCATCATTAAGAAAACAAACGAACGAACCAAAAAACAAAAAAATCAATAGATGCTGGTGAAGCTGCAGAGAAAAGGGAATGCTTCTACTCTTGGTGGGAATGCAAACTAGTTCAACCTCTATGGAAAACAGTGTGGTGATTTCTAAAATAACTAGAAATTGACCTTCCATATGACCCAGCAATTGCCCTTCTGGGAATACAAATGGAGGAACTTAAATCACTCTACAGAAAAAGATATCTGCACACACATGTTTATTGCAGCACAATTTACAATAGCAAAAATATGGAACCAACTGTACTGCCCATCAAAACTGGACTGGATTTTTTAAAATGTGGTTTATATACACAATAGAATATTACACAGCCATAAAGAAGAACAAAATTATGGACTTTGAAGCAACTTGGTTGGATTTAGAGTCTGTAATACTCAGTGATCTGTCACAGAAACAAAGAACTGTGTACCACATGTTCTCATTTATAAGCGGACCCTGAACATTTACCAAATACCACAAGAAAGTGATGGGTAGTAACTGCCAGGGGAAGGGAGGAAAAATAACATTAATAACGGTACCTGGGCTCAAACCAGACAAAGTGGGGACTAAAGGGAGACCCAAACTTTAGCTGTACGATGACCACTTGTATACCTAATCCTGATTTGTACCCCAAATCTTTAAAGTAAAATGCAGTTAAAAAAATAAAGTAAAAGAAGAGACAAAGAAGAAGAAGAAAAAAAGAAAGCTAGCTTAAGCATACATAAGCATAGTTCTCATTGCAGAAGAGTTTTGACACTTTAAGATTTTACGTGTTTTGAGAATTTTCAAAATGGGGAATATAATATGTGGCATTTCCCAGTATTTATTTGACGTATTTCTGTCTTAAAGAAACACAGCAGATATTTTTGGCAGACATTAACTTATCTGTATGGGGAAGTTCTTTCTAGTTAAAGTATGCAACAATTACATTATCTAAAAAATTGACTTGTCTCTAGGAATGGTTTGTTTCTGACCTTAGACAATGAATCCTTCAGATCTCTTGAGTTCTGTCAATTGGAATAAATGTAAAAGAAACAGAAATTCATTTTCCAGAGCAGAGTATTAAAATTTTCTTAGGGAAGTTTAAAGCATGATAGGAAACATGAGAAAATGTTCAGTGTTTCATTTAAGAAATAAACTTAAAAGTAAATAATTACATCTTGTATATCCCTGCCAGATGACAAGGTGAATGTCTGACTGAGGCCTCATCTGGGCTCTCACAAGGATAGATGCACCCATGTCTTCCTTTCTCAGTTCCATAAAGCTGCAGCTACTGCAGGTCTCCAAGTCTAGAGTCTCAACCCCATTTGATGCCTCAGTCTTATCTTGTCAAACAAGGTCTGAGTGTGATGAGGTTAGTTCAGCAGACATTCTCCAAACTTCCTGGTTGTGCTTGGCCAAGCTGTGGTCTGACTCTCTTTTCCTGGCTCTGATTACTCCTTCTCTACAATTGTTCTAGTTTCTGATTCACACTTCCATTTTCATCCAAATGAGAAGCCTTTCCCTGAATTCTGGTCTGTTTGTCTGTGGTTCTGACAACCTGTAAAACTCCTGCTAGTCTTTGTTGGGGGCAATAATAAAATAGATGTAGTCCATGAAAGTTGTCCTTATAATATACTTTAGCTTGTGATTTGCTTAAATCCAGTTGAATTCTACTGTAACTAAACTCTAGCATTCCACCGAGAATAAATATACCACTACCATGAAGTATCTACTGCTAAGCTAATCCATTTCAATAGTTACTCTGAAAAAATAGAAAACGATCAATTGCAAATGCTGTCAAGAACAGCAGGCAAAATTACTATATGTACATGTAAACATATATACCACTGTAATGTATTGTCAACATAGATAAATCTTCTATCCAAATTTTATAATTGAAAGAGAGAGAAAAGGCAGAGGGAGGGAGAAAAAAGCTTAGAAGCATATTGTCTAAAATCTAGATGGAGAGAGGGCAAACAAAGACACATGCTCACTCCCTGATTCATTCAACAGATATTCACTGAGAACTATATGTCAAACATTTTCATGTTGAGGAAATAGAATTACAGAAAAAGAAATAAAAATTCTCTTCCTTTATGGGCCATTCAGTGAGTGTATTCACAGCACATCTGTTCTTCAAGTAAATTCAGCCTATCTGAAAAGACCCAATTAAGGACAGTCTATTTGCTCAAGAATCAAACTTGAAATTTGTTTTTTCTGTAGTACATAAGAAAGGCAAAATAAATCAAGAATAATTTCTGTTAGGCAAAAGAACTAGACCATGTAAAAGCTTTTATTTACCTCTATTACATTTAATAAGAATTGAATACAATGTTAATGAAGAGATTTTAGGGTTTTTTAAAAATGCTGTTTTCTAAAAAAAAGTGTTCATAAGCATGATTAATTATGGTGCCTGTAATCAATAATAGCTTTTATTTAATCACCAATTGTAGTCCATAAGACATTGAAATAAAGAAAGAATAGACAATTGAGATAGGTGTGGGAAAAGTTCTAAGCACAATCTGGAGAGTTATTTTTGTTTTCCTGTCCTTTAACTTCTCTTTAGTATCTAGAAAGCTGTTTCTTTAAATGTTTGTTCTCTGTGAAGACTCATTGGCTATCGTGGCACAAACAAAGCTTATTACTCAGGGGAGATATTCACTCATTACTTGATTGTGCTTATGGTTATCTAACCTATCTGACATCTCTTTTGTATATTCCATTGTTTACTGCTTCCTCTTTTATAAAATTCTCATCTTATTTTGCCTTACTAACATCATTATTTTTCATTCTACTTTTACTCATATCCCTTCTCAATCTATTTTTTATTTAACTATATCTTAAATATTTATATTATCCTTTCTCTGTAATTCAGTCTCTTTGTTATTCATCAATGAAACATAGTTGCAAGATGCTTAACTGATGGCACAGCATATATAATTTGTAGCTATGGAATCCACTCCTTCATTAATCTCTAATGAAAGTATCCTTTCCTGTACATAATAATTCCTGGTCCAACATATGATCTCATTATTCTACCACTATATCTGAAAAGATAAGTAAGATTAAAAGTATCTCGGCAAAACTGCAAGTTTAGCAAAAGTCAATGAATGACAAGTAATAAAAACCATTCTACTCAGCTTAAGAAAAAAAATTTTTTTAAAAGATTAGTTGTACCAATACTGCAGCAGTTCAGAGAATCCAAGCATAGAAAGATAGCTAGGCCTTGGGAACAAATTAGAACCAGATACATAAATGTCACTGTTTCTGTCTCCTTGTATTAATAAGATGATTGTCACAATAATACAGCCAAAAAAAAAAAAAAATTTTTTTTCAAGAGAGCATGCACCAGCAAGAATTTGTCTTTCTTGTTCGTAAGTTAGCTCCAGGTGCTTGCTTCCTACTGTGGATTGACTGGGCATGGCTGGGCTTGCTGGGCTTCTCTTTAGGTTAACAAATGAACTTAGGCACACTTCATGTGCTTTTTCATTCTCCTTGGACGAAAAGATACTCAGAACATGTACTTCTCATGGTGTATTCCTAAAGTACATAAGCTTGAGCTACTAGAGCCTGAGCCTGCAACTGGCATACTGACCCTTCAATCTATATTCCATTGAAATAGAAGTCCTTTCCTGAGCTCCTAACTCATTTTTCCAGTCTAATTTCCTTTAATCACTCAGTATGCGCACACACCACAAATACAAATAACTACTTGTCATCCTTGTATATTCGTGTGTTGGTATATAGATTTCACTTTGATGACTTCTTGACACCTACCTCTTGACTCTCTATGATTTCTTCTTTGGACTTCATCTCAAATTTAACATTTTTTGTGAAGCCTTAGCTGAGTTAGTTTTTTCTTCTCTGTCTCACTATGAAATACTTCATGTATCTAACACATTGTCACATTACTTTGATGGTTATTATTAAGAATTTTAGATACCATGTTTCTTTTTATCCCTCCTTTGAACACTATGAGGCATTGTTATCTTTATTTTGCTCAAGAAGAAATTAGATTGCAAAAATCTTAGGTAACTTATCCAAAGTCAATGTTCAGACACAGGTGCTTTTGACCATGGAATTAGTATTTAAATGTGACTTTCTAATGCTTCACAATGTATAATTACAGACTTATGTTTGCCTATTTTTCAACTTGTGTGATTTAATCAAAACAGAGACTTAATTTCATTCCTTTTTTTTGAGTTGGAGTCTCACTCTGTTGCCCAGGCTGGAGTGTAGTGGCACACTCATGGCCACCCCAGCATCAACCTGCTGGGCTCCAGCAATCCTTCAGCCTCAGCCTTCCAAGTAGCTGGAACTACAGGCACGCGCTACCATGTCTGGCTAATTTTTTGATTCATTGTAGAGACTAGGTCTCACCAGTTTGCCCGGGCTGGTAGCAAACCAGTGGGCTCAACAATCCACTCGCTCGGCTTCCCAAAGTGCTGGGATTACAGGCTGAACCACCAAGCCTGGTCCCTTTTTTTATTTTTTATTTTTGGCACTATTATCAGCCAGTTTTTTTGTCTCCAGATATCTGTTAGACAAAGTATAGTATGAATAAATAAAAACTAAAGTGAAGTATAGAACAGCTGATCGTTCATTGATGGGTACCTAGACGCATGGAAAAAGAAAAATATATATAAGAAAGAGATATAAAGATATGTAATTCTGCAATTAGGAAGAGGAGAATTGAGAGAGAATACGAGGGAAAAATTACAGTATATTTCCTAATGGATACTAAGGGAAATTACCCTGTGTATCCAAACTTGTGCTCTCCAGAATTTCCAACAGACTAAAGAAGACAACCTCAATGCAAGTTTTATTTCATGTAAAAATGACCTGTTCTTTGAGAGCAAAAGTGTTTACTTTTGCTTTTTGAATATTTTCCTGGAGAAAACTGCTGTGTTTATTGGGGGGGGGTTATGGTATGGCTCGTGGGAAATCTCAAAATTGGTCTTATTATGCAGAACATTTAAAAACTGCTATAAATACATCATAAAGTGCTTTTCTTTTCAGAAGACTGATTTCTTCTCAGACTGTAATTATTAACATTAAGGCACTCTCTTGTCATCCCCACCTGAATGTTCTATCTTGTTTTATCTGTGAATTGTCTTCTGCTTTGTTAGCTTAAAGAGCCCTTGGCTACTCTCTAATGAGAGAAAACCAGGTTTGTGTAGCCTGGGTCACCCTCTATTGCTCGAAGGTAGAAAGAAGAAAGTTCATTGGGAGGTAAAACAAGGAAAAACCTGGCAGACTAAATCTCCTTAACATCCTTTTGTAACACTAAGAACAACCTGCCTGATACTGAATTTTATTTTTGCATCACC
>NW_007259860.1:158063-162176 GCF_000164805.1 Carlito syrichta
GGGGGGGGGGGAATTACAAATCTACAATATTTCCCCTTGGGGAATTAGCCTTATCTTGGTGTTCTCTATCTCTCCTGTGATCTCTAAATGCTGACAAATCCCTGCTAAACAACAAGCCCTGGTGTTTCCTTCTGAACCTCGAAGTCCTCTCCTTACAGCAGTTGGCCTTGGGCAAGGTTTTTCAATCAGTGTCAGCTTCGAGCCAGCAGCATGAATCCTACTGCAAAATTTATGGAGCGTGCTGATGAGAACAATGTGGCTCCCTGGGAAGATGACTGGGAATTGGCAGAGGAGTTTTGTAGGTCTGATCTCTGCAGCTGGGCCATTGATTGTTCCTTCCTCTGGTTGGACTTCAAAAGGCTGCATGCCTTGTTATCTCTTTTGCACCCCTAACCAAAACTACTTTGGGAGAACAAGACACTGCTTAGAATAATACATTAGAGTATTTTCCACAATCCTTCTTTCCTTTGCAGAGTTCAATCTTTTTCCTCAAGTTTCTAAGGCGATATGGGAGAGAAAATAGTGATGCACTTGGTTAGTTACCTGATTTGTCTCCAAAGCAAATGACCAGGAGGTAAAAGGAAGAAGGAATTGTATTAAATGTTAGTGAGAGCATCTGGCACAATACCTACCATATATATATATCAAAGGAGTACATGGAGAGGAAATCAAGTATAGACTCTGAAGTTAGATTTCCTGGATTTACCTTTTGGATCTATTCCTTTTCAGTGGCATGGACATTAGCAGGTACTAACATATTAGTGCCTCTGTTTGCTCATTTATAACATAGGAACAGTAATACCTCCTAGGGATGACTTAAGAATTGTGTAAAAAAATGTGTGCACATTCTCATAAGTATACCTGGCACATAGCCTCTGCTAAATTCATGTTAGTTATTTGCTAAGAGCATTGAATGCATATAGCAGATGGATTCTAGCCACTTTTAAGGTCCATTGTCCCTCATTCTTAAAATAAATTTGCTATATTGCTGAAAATAACCACCCTTTTTCAAAACCATTGAATCCCTAAAAGTGACCTAACAGAAAAAAAAAAAAATCTCTCTTATATAAATATTGTATTGACGGCTATCTCACATGTATCTATCTCTACATATCTCACGTATATCCTATATAATATACTATACATTATAGTATACACTATATTATACATTTTATCTAATACGATATGTATACGATGCAGAGGAACCCCAGCATTGAGTTTCAGCCTGAGAGGCCAGGTGAGTTGTCAACTTCTCACAGAAAGAAATTCAAGCAAAAGCCATAAATAGGAGACCAAAAGTAAGATTATTAAAGAAATGAATTTATAGACAAAATAGTTCAGATGTTTCACTGGGGTTTGCATTGGAAAATAAAGCAAGTTTATGGAAATGAGAAAGAACAGGTTGCCCTTTAGGCAGAGCAGCCTGGCCTGGTCTGCAGGAAGAAGAGCGACCATACATTGCTGGTGCTTAATTTGTGTCTTTCTCTTGAATATGTGCTAAGCAAGGGGTGTATTATTCATTGGTTTTCCAGAAAGGGGCAGAAAATTCTCAGAATCAAAGTTACCTCCTCTATTAAAACCATATAGGGTAATTTTCAGGAGTTGCCATGGCAATTGTAAACAGTCATGGCCTGGTGTGAGTGTCTTTATCATGCTAATGCATTATAATTACTGTATAATGAGAAAAAGGACAAACAGAGGTCATTTTACATGCTGTTTTGGTCTCCACTGGCTTTGGTCTGTCTTCTCCTCTTCCCATCTTGTCAGTGAAGTCTGGGGCCTGAATCCTTCATTTTGGAAATTAGTCCTGCTGGATCCCTATCTAATTTGTGATTTTATGTATGTCTTTATTTCTTATATATAATACATTCGTCTGGTTTATATATACATAAATGTTTCTATGCTGATATTTCCTGACTTTGAGAGAGTTTGTTCTATCAGATTTTTAGGACATTATTTCATTTGGATCAAAATATTCTTCTCTAAGAAGCACATTTTGACTTCCTGACTCAATGTGATGGTGGAAAGCATCGGAGTTTAAACATAGGATAGGAAGGGATGATATTGATGAATTTTACTTTGTTATTTGCCTGGCTTATAATGTCACTCAATGTGAGCTTGCAACTCCGTTTTTGGTTATTTTATTTAGATGCAGTTCTTCTAAAAAAGAAACTGATGAAAAACCACAAGAATTATTGATCATTTCAGTAATATACACAACAAAGCAGTCCAAGAAATCCTTAGATGTGTCCAGATGCTGTCAATTCCACTTAGGCACAGGCTTTGCCCAAGTTGCAAATCAAAAGTGGCATCCAGATGTGGTGGAGATGGGGGAATTGAAATCAAAGAAATTCGAGTTTGATATTTGCTATTGACTGAGTGTTTGTGCTTCCACCCTGTTCATGTATTGAAATCTTAATCCCCTAATGTGATGATATTAGGAGGTGGAGCTTTTGGAAGTTTGTGGTTATGAGGGCTCGATTAGTGCTCTTATAGAGGAGACCCTCGGATAACATTTTTGTCTTTTCTACCATGTGAGGATGCAGTACCAAGATACAATCTCTGAACCAGTGGGTCCTCCAGACATCACATCTGTTGGTTCCTTGAGCCTCTGTTGGCTTTCTAGCCTCTAGAACTGTGAGAAATACATTTTTGTTTATAAGTTACTCAGTCTATGGTATTTTGTTATAGCAGCCCAAATGAAATAAGATATCTCTTAACTTCACCATTTGCTAGCTGGTGACCCTAAAGTTTTTGATTTCTAACTTTTCTCATTTATAGAGACCTTAGTATTGCCTATGAGTATTGTTTTCTATATGGGGATAATTATATCTCTAGGTTGTTAAGTATTAAATGAAAAACTGAGAAATAAGTTGAAAAACCAATTTAAAACTTTTTTGCAGTGATTTCATATATTTTAGTGACAGATTATATCGCTAATATACTATCAATTGAAATTTTCAAACCATAATCCAAGATTTGATGAGATGAAAACAGCATAGAACAGCATAGGTTTTTGTTTTCTTTTTTTTTGAGATGGAATCTTACTCTGTTGCCCAGGCTGAAGTGCAGTGGCATGCTCACGGCCATCCCAGCGTCGACCTGCTGGGCTCAAGCTATCCTTCCACTTCAGCCTTCCAAGTAGCTGTAACTACAGGTGTGTGCTACGACGCCCGGCTAATTTTTTGATTTATTGTAGAAATGAGGTCTCCTTAAGTTTGCCCAGGCTGTTCTCGAGCCCGTGAGCTCAGGCAATCCCATTACCTCGGCCTCTCAAAGTGTTGGGATTACAGGTTTGAGCCACTGTGCCTGACCAACAGTTTAGATTTTGAAGTCAAGACTGAGTGAACCGAAATTTTAGGCTTTATTTATTAGTTTTATAATTCAAAGCAAGTTAATAGATAGTAGAGTTTCAGTTCTCTCATTGGTAAAACAGAATATAATGAGATTGAGTAATTACTAAGCTATCTAGTGTTCAATATGCATTAATTTTTCTTTTTGTTTTCTTAAAATAGAAATGTACTATTTTTCTTTTTTGCTTAATCAAAAGATACGAAACATTTAGTCACAGGTCTATGTGATATCACAGTTTTGTAATGTTTTTCTTCTGCCTAGGATATTCTTTTTCTCTTTCTTCTATACCTTGCAAACCGTAGTTTTCATTCAAGGTCCATCTTCACTATCACATATCTGAAATATTACCCATCTCTCTTAATATTAATATAGCAAAGAACTAACGTTTTTGAGAATATATTCTCTCAGGCATCACTTTATTCATTTGCATGAATTAGCCTGTTTAATCTCACAACACCCTGGATTTTTGGTATCTCCAAGAGATGGAAGTAAATTGATGGATTTAAGATATCATTCAGCTGGGCTCGGTGGCTCAGCCTGTAATCCCGCGCTTTTGGGAGGTTGAGGTGAGTGAATTGCCTGAGCCCGCGGGTTCGAGACCCGCCTGGGCAGCGGGACCTCATCTCTACAATAAATCAAAAAATCAGCCGGACATGGTAGCGCATGCCTATAGTTCCAGCTGCTTGGAAGGCTGAGGCGGAAGGATCACCGGAGCCCAGCAAGTCAAGGCTGCAGTGGCCGGGAGCCACTGCACTCCAG
>NW_007259860.1:162196-165380 GCF_000164805.1 Carlito syrichta
CTGGGCAACTTGGCAAGACCTCATCTCTACAATAAATCAAAAATTAGCCGGGCGTGGTAGTACATGCCTGTAGTTCCGGCTACATGGAAGGCTGAGGCGGAAGAATCGCCAGAGCCCAGCAGGTCTAGGCTGCGGTAGCTGGGAGCGGCCACTGCACTCCAGTCTGGGCAACAGAGTGAGACTCCAACTCAAAAAAAAAAAAAAGATTATATTATTCATATTCATACATAATGGAGAAGTAGTGAGTCTTGGATTCTAATCCACATTTATACATCCCTAAAGTTCTAAGAACATATTTTCCCCATCTTTTCTTTCTCCATTCACAAAGAACTATGTACTCTCTTTCTTTCTTTCTTTCTTTCGAAAGCAGGAGGATTTATTGAGAAGACAGAAAAGCTTCTAGAATGAGAGGAGACCCGAGGGGGTTACATTCATCTTTCTTTTAAAACTTAAGTAAGTTATTGTCTTCACTATTAAACTATGAATATCTCAAATTCAAGGGCCTAAGTGTGTTCACCATTGTTCTCCTATATCTGTGGTACTCTCTGGAGGATATTAACTATTCAGTTAGTGCTTGGGTTAACGTGTACACCAAACATTGACATTCCATTTCCAAATAATATATTTATCATATAATAAAGTTATTAGCAAAATGATGCCTATCAGGATGGATATTTTTCTATGTCATTCAGAGCATTCTACAGGGTGAAGAAGTGCTTTCTGAGAAACATTAAACTATGAGTGTTAGGTATTAACAACCAGTAAGCATTCAAAACATATTCTGTTTAAAGTAATAACTTTTTGTAAATTTCTATGTAATCTAAGGATAGTCACATTTCTTGACAGATGTGAGTATTTAAAATCTTAGTCTGGACCATGAAGACTTATATATATTATTCATGAGTCTCCCCAGTACAATATTTGTAGAGAGATTAACAAAAAGATCATTTGTGGGATTTACATAGATAACCTGCAGTTAAAAAGATTCTACATATTCTAGTATCCTAGTATTCTGCAGAAAATTAATGAAGTCTAATTAACAAGGGAACCAGATATTTTCCATTTATGTTAGCAATTTAAAACTTTAAAAATAACACCATTTTCAACCATATATAGAAGAAGCAAAATTTACTGACCTCATTTGATTGGTTATCTATTTTTGTAAGTCCCAGAAGTAGCAAACAATTACTCTTGTCAGTTTTTGTTACAGTCTTGGAAAGATCTAGGGCAACTCTTTTTCATTTTTTTTCTTTCTTCACCATGTTTAAATGCAGACAACAAGGACACTTCACAGGCATATGCCAACGACATCAATCGCTTTTTAATGAGGCCATAACCCTGAGTAGGTCATGTAATATTAAAAATAAATGAACATATTGCTGTCACTGGGGATTGTCACTGGGGCTGAAGGGTATCGATGAGGAAACACAATACCAGGACACAATACACAGAACTGCCTAAATTTCAAAAGGCAGTTAATTAGCAGATGCTATATAAACGGCCCTTGTCCATGTCCTTGGTGCACTCAAGTTACGTCTGTGTGAGGGAGAAAGCCAAGCACTACTTTTCTCAATAGAGGACCAATTGACTGAGACATATGACTAGGTTTTATCTACACAGTCAACTGGGAGAATTAAAAGGTCAGTTATTCAATAGGAAAGATTTCCCTTTTAGTGGCCCTGTCTGGCAAGGAGATTATTCTCATGAATGAGCAAGAATGAGAACAATAGTTTGAGTACCCAGATCCAATCAATGAGAATACAGAGGAAAAGAAGAATTGAAAGATAAGATGTGGTGTTACTATAATGTCATTTGGGCTCTTCATCTTCAGATCCTCACGAACTCCTCTAACCCCATCTTCCACTACTCACTACCACACATTAGCATAGAAACAAGATGAAACTTCCTTATTTTCCTGTTTACATCTGCTCTATCTAATCTTTAGGCCATTGCACATGTGGTTTACTTCAGCTGGGATATCCTTCTTGCTTATTCTCCTGGAAAATACTTATTTATTATTTGAGTCTCTGTTCACGTGCTACAACTTCTAGAAAGCTCTCTTGACTCAGTCAGGCAGTGCTGGCCTATTGTGGAGATCTGTGGCAAAAATGATTATGAGCCTACCAAATTTCCATAGCACATAGTTGTCTATGAGCAGTTTCTCAAGGAAGGATTACAATATCCAGATTCTCAGTCATTTAGATGAACTCATTTAACTAGCTTTACCATAGCCAGTAAACCGAAATAATGTGCAATACTTTTAGGTTAAGGTGTTTAAGAAGTGATGATATCTTTTCCCCATATCTTTCCTATGAATCTGGAGACTCAAAGACCATTGAAGATGCCTGAGAAAGAAGACGGCTGAATAATACATGGAAGAAAATCACCTTTCTGCCACCTGGGAAAACCTGCATCCAAGCTATTGAAATATGGAATTCAATAATTTTAGCAAATAGGATTTCCCTTAATAATGTAATACACAAGACTTGATTTATCACCTATAGAATCTATATTTTAAAACCAATTAATTATAATGTGATATAATTACTGTTTCTCTGCACATCTTCTTTTCTAGTAGACTTAGGAAAAAATGCTTTGTCACTTTTGTAACTGAGCTGCCTAGCAATCTGGTTGTACTGTAATAGGGACACAATAAACTCAAATGAATTAATGATGATTCATAATTACTCGTTAATTCTCATCTTCTCTGAATAGTAACATACAATATTTATCTCCTTGAATCTGTAACATCTGTGTAGTGAGTAGTAATATCTATGTTTTCCAGAAGGTCACAATTGTTTACTCACTAGAGTATACAAAGCAGGATTCCCCCCCCCAAAAAAAACTCATAATTATCTTTTTGGAGGGCAGGATATTTGTAGTACACTCAGAATTTGTTCCTCCTGATCAAACGGTCAACCAAAGTTTTTATCTGGAAGTTTTGAAAAGACTTCATCATGATTTGCAGAAGAAATGTCTCAAATTGTGACAGTTGACTGGTTCTTCTACTATGAAAATGTACCTGCCCATACTGCACTGAGTGTTCTGTGGGTTTTGTTCAAAACCGACATTACTTCCATGCCCCAGCCTCCCTATTGACCCAATTACCCACTCAAGTGACTTGTTTTTGTTTCCCTGGATGAAAAAAATCCTCTTTGTTCTTTTTTTTTTTTTTTTTTTTTTT
>NW_007259860.1:165400-169570 GCF_000164805.1 Carlito syrichta
GTCTCACTCTGTTGCCCAGACTGGAGTGCAGTGGTGGCTCCTGGCCACCGCAGTCTCCAGCCGCTGGGCTCCGGCGATCCTTCCGCCTCAGCCTTCCAAGTAGCTGGAAATACAGGCGCGCACTACCACACCCAGCTAATTTTTTGTTTTACTGTGGAGATGAGGTCTCACCAAAATTGCCCAGGCGGGTCTTGAACCCGCGGGCTCAGGCAATCCACTTACCTCAGCCTCCCAAAGCGTGGGATTACAGGCTGAGCCACCGAGCCCAGCTGAAAAAAATCCTCAAAAGAAAATATTTTACCCATGTGGAAGAGGTGAAACAAAAAAATGGCAGCAGCACCAAAAGGCATCCAAATTGATGAGTTCAAAAACTATTTGAGCAGTGGAAAAATTGTCTTGACTGGTGGTTGTGTCAAACAGAGAGTACTTTGAAGGTGACCGAGGTTTAAACATGTAAAAATAAATAGACAGTTCTTTATAAATAAGTTCCGGGGTTTTCTGGGTCCTTCCTCATAGCTTGATTCCTGATTCTGTACCATACAATTTGCAAGGAACCAGAGGTACAGTTATTCTGTTCTTTCAGTCTATAGTTAGTATAATTTATTCGTCTCCAAATTTTGTCTTCAATGTCAATGGAGAAGCTTTTGAAAAACACAGATAACTGCATCCATATGTTTGTCAGAGCATAATTCACAATTGCAAAGATGTGAAATCTGCCTAAAAGTCCTTCAGCTAATCAATGAATAATGAAAATGTCAAGTCCATCAGCGGATCAGCGGATAACAAAAATGTGATGTGTACACACACACACACACACACACACACACACACACACACACACACACACACACACACCAGGGAATACCATTCAGTCACAAAAAGGAATGAAATGTTTTTTGTGGCAACTTGGATGGAATTGGAGACCATCATCCTAAGTAAAGTAAGTCAGGAATGAAAAACCAAATGCCGCATGTTTTCATTTATAAGTGGGAGTTAAACCAAGGATCTGCAAAGTCATATAAATGTTATAATGGACATTAGAGACTCAGAAATAAGAAGGTAAGAAAGGGAGAGGGATCCCGACTCGGTGGCTCAGCCTGTAATCCCGCGCCTTTGGGAGGCTGAGGTGAGTGGATTGCCTGAGCCCGTGGGTTCGAGACCCGCCTGGGAAGCGAGACCTCATCTCTACAATAAATCAAAAAATCAGCCGGGCGTGGTAGCGCATGCCTGTAATTCTGGCTACTCGGGAGGCTGAGGCAGAAGGATCGCCGGAGCCCAGCAGGCGAGGCTGCGGTGGCCGGGAGCGGCCACTGCACTCCAGTCTGGGCGACAGAGTGAGACTCCAACTCAAAAAAAAAAAAAGAAAGAAAGGGAGAGGGATGAAAAATTGCCTATCAGATAAAATGTCTACAGGTAGGGGTGTTGGTGGGCACATTTAAAGCCCAGACTTTTTTGTCACTATACAATGTATCCATGTAATCAAAAATCATTTGTACCCCCTAAAACTATGGGAAAAATAACAACAACAACACAAAATTCCCCACTGGTCTGTAAGTCCAGAGTCACACAGTTACATAGTATCTACATCAAAGCTAGTGCTGCTTCTGAAAAAAAATTATCAAGTTTTCTTATTACCTACTAAGAACATTGATAGTGAGGTCAGGGGACTTCATTTTTTAACTGTAAAAATTGGCCTCAAAGTTGTTTTTTATGTTGAAAATGTATGAAGTCATTGCTCTATATTGATGTATTAAGACAACTTTTCAGTGTATTTGTCTTGGTGTTGGAAAAAGTTTATTATGTGAGTTCTAATTGCATCTCTTTATGTAAATACATTTTTATAGATGATCTTCATGTCTGCAAAACTAACAAAAGGTATAATACCTGATTTCTTTCTGACCTAAGTCTATGCAAACACATAATGCTATTCCTATATTCATGTAACAACCTTCTTTTTTTGGTTGGGGTCTGAAATTCAATTGCTTAACAGCTACAATTCATACGACAAGGTCAATCATTATGGATGATATTCGCTTGAAGCTAAGCTACCTCTGTATCTTTGCCTGCATGTCTTATTCTGTAAGAGAAAAACTTATCAATACTGATCTAAAGAAGCTATCTTGAAGAATACCTGAGAATGCATTTGGTCAATGACCCAACAAAGTTTTTTGTATTTCATATACATTTCAAAGAACGCATAGCAAATATTTCATTTTAGTAGCTAAATGCAAGCATTGAAAAGTAGGGCAAACTATGGATACAAGTTCTTTTGTCAAAAGGCAGTGAAGCTGATTTCAGTGGCTGCTATTCCCCAGGAGAAGCTATGTAGAATGGTTATTATAAGCACACATAGCTCAATGGCTCTGTCACCATGCAAATGATAAAATGTAAATGGTGAAAATCATCCCTGATCAATATATGACTTAAATTTGATCATAGATGTATAGTTCTTAGCTGCAATGACTGGTACGTATTAAGTTCTCAGTGAATGTTAACTTTAAATATAATCCCATAATTCTTTATAAAAAGGTAATTCTCAAAGGTGTCTGACACATATCATATGAGGTTGGACAATATTGTAGGGCTTTTGAATGCCAACCGCCAAATTTTCTTAAGATTTAGTAGTTCTTATCCAAATTTCTCGGGATTAGATGTGTTTTCAGATTTCAAACTTTTTTCTGATTTTGGAATAGTTGCATATACCTAATGAGATATCTTGAGGATTAGACCCAAATCTATACACAAAATGTGTGTGTTTCATATATACCTGAAACACATGACCCAAAGGTAACTTCATATAATGTGTTTAATAATTTTGTGTTTGAATGTATGCAACAAGTTTTGACTAGGTTTTGACTGTGACTTGTCACATGGGGTCAAGTGTGGAATTTTTCACTTATGGCATCATGTCAGTGCTCAAAAACGTTGGGATTTTGGAACATTTGGGATCTTGAGTTTTCAAATTATGGATGCTCAACCTGTATTATGGGTTCTTGGATTTTACTTGATTTATATGCCATGAACAGAAGTTTCTCTGAGTAGCACTATAGCTAAGCAACACTTGATCATTTGCTGCACAGCAAAGCAGGAGGGATGAGCTTCTCTACAGATTCCATTTCATTTGTAATTCTTATTCCAATATCATCTGTAATAATGTCTCCATTCATGATTTTCATCAACTTGCATGAAAAATTATTTGACATTTTTTTCCTTTACCAATCTAACACATAGCTAATTTATTGAAAGGAAAAAAGTAGTTCTTGTTATTTGTTGTCAAACGATTCACAAATCTGCTCAGTATTATCTATAATATCTTAATAGTATCTCAGTAAAAGTATTTTTGACTTCAAAAAAGTCTCTTATTAACTCAAAATAACAATATTAATAATAATGAGAGAGATATAGGTGGAGGGAGAGGGAAAAGGGGAGAAGAAAGAAGAGGGGAAAAAAGCAATGGTAAAAACAAGAAAGAGGAAGAGGGAAGGAGAAAGAGAAGAAAATAAAAGTCAATGAAAGTATTTTATTTGAAGATTTTAAGTAAAAATTTTTTTTTGAGTTGGAGTCTAACTCTGTTGCCCATCCTGGAGTGCAGTGGCACACTCACTGCCACTCCAGCATCGATCTGCTGGGCTCAGGTGATTCTTCCAATCTCAACCTTCCAAGTAGGCGGAACTACAGGAATGTACTACCATGCCTGGCTAATTTTTGATTTATTGTAGAGATGTAGTTTCGCCAAGTTGCCCGGACTGGTCTCGAACCTGTGGGGTCAGGCAATCCACTCACCTCCCAAAATACTGGGATTACAGGCTAAGTCACGGAGCCCGGCCAGTAAAGACATTTTTGAATTCCTTTTCTCATCTCATCACCTGAAGCTTGCCTGGTAAAAGGCACATAATTATCCTCCAGAAACAAGGGGTTACATATCTAGAAAATGAAAAAAATTTTAAAATGCCTATGTAGGTAGAAAAAGTTCAATTAAATTACTTTCTATGATAATTAATGAACCCTGTATGTTCAATTTTCTGTGAAATATAAAGAATGTGGCATTTTTGTATAGTGTAAAATTTTAAAAAAATAGACTGGCCAGGCTCCGTGGCTCAGCCTGTAATCCCGCGCCTTTAGGAGGCTGAGGTGAGTGGATTGCCTGAGCCCGCGGGTTCGAGACCCTGG
>NW_007259860.1:169590-207821 GCF_000164805.1 Carlito syrichta
GGGCGTGGTAGCGCATGCCTGTAATTCCGGCTACTGGGAAGGCTGAGGCGGAAGGATCGCCGGAGCCCAGCAGGTCGAGGCTGCGGTGGCCGGGAGCGGTCACCGCACTCCAGTCTGGGCGACCGAGTGAGACTTTAACTCAAAAAAAAAAAAAAAAAAAATAGACTGGATCTGGATTTTTGAGCCACATTTGAGTTCAAATCCCACCTTCAGAATATGAATTTCCCTTAGGAAAGTGACTTTAATTCTGTTCTCCCCCGCCTCCCCCCGCATAATTTAGTTAGAGACTCGTTTTAGAAAATAATCAAAAGTGCATATGAAGTACTGAGAAAAAGACCATACACGTTAGCAGTTTTGCCATATACATTTGCTTGTTTTCAAGAAACTTGGCTTTTCATTGGTACAATATGACACAAACATATCATTTACTTAGACATCTATGAGGATGTATATGATTATGGAGTGACATGAGCCACTCAGATAGTAAGGTGCTTGGTGAGTTCAGGAGAACACAAGGCTCGAGCCTTTGAGACAAGGAGGGATTGAGATTGCTTGATGAAAGTGGAAGCAAGAAAAGCTTTGCTAAAAAGAGAGTTTGGTGTTTAAAGTCGTGGAAATGAAATCAGAGATGATTGAGCAAGGAGGAAAAAAGGACTAATGCTTCTTAATCCTTATTGTTGAAAACTGTCATGTACATAGCTTCTTTGGCAGAAAGCTTGGCTCAGCTCATGACAAGCATGTTCTCCCACGGAATATATTAAAATCACCAAATAGAAGTCTGGAAGAATTCTGTTGAAATTGGCTCCTGGAGGAGCCTGCCTTCTTGATGCAAGATCATCACACCTTCTAGTTGGGAGAATTTGGACACGGGCCAAGTAAACTACTTGCATATTACTTTCAAGAAAATGAACAGGATCTATAACCATGTACTGAGCATTTCTATTTTTTAATATTGATGCTGAGAACCTCAAAGAATTTGCCATTAATAATCACAACATGCTGCTAGGTGTGTATTTTTTAAATTAAGTTTTAATAAAAGAGAAAACTGTGGCTATAAGTTCAATCAACTTAATCAAGCTTCTAGAGTTGTAAGTGGCCAATTTAGATTGTTCTTCACCCCCAGGATTATGGCAATTTTAGTTTTTTATTGTTATACAGCAAATTAACATTTTATTTTTAAAAATTTTTACTCTATTTTATTATAAAGATGTGGGGTACAATTCAGGATTATGTACATTAACAATGTATGTGCAGGTGAAGTTTGGGCCAATAACTGGTCTTCACTGGTTTAGGATCAGGTACCCTTTGTGTTGTTATGTGCCCTCCCTTCCTCCCACCCCTGGAAGTGTTCTGTGACTACCAATCCCTCCCTTGTACTATTGTGATTGGTCATCAGATCCCACTTATGAGTGAGAACATGTGGTATTTGGTTCTTTGTTTCTGTGATAGATTGCTAAGAATGATTGTCTCCAATTTCATCTAATTTGCTGAGAAGTACATGATGTTATCCTTCTTTATGGCTGCATAATATTCCATTGTGTATATGTACCACATTTTCAATATTCAGTCTACCTTCAATGGGCAGTAGGGTTGGTTTCGTGTTTTCACTATTGCGAATAATGTGGTAATAAACATGCATGCGCAAGTGTCTTTTTATAGAACAATGACAAAGCCATCATCAACAAACACTGGGGGGAGGAGACCTTAGTTAGCAAATGGTGTTCGGAAAACTGGCTGATCACATGCAGAAGAGTGAAACAGGACCCCTACCTATCACTATATATAAAAATCAACTCTAAATGGGTCAAAGACCTAAACGTAAAACCTCAAACAAAAAGAATCGTAGAAGAAAACACAGGAGACACGTTATACACATTGGAGTAGGTAACCAATTCTTGACCAAATCCCCAAAAGCGTATGCCATAAAAGATAAGATAGACATGTGGACCTCATCTAACTGAAGAACTTTTGCACAGGAAAATAAACCATCAAGAGAGCAGGGAGACAATGCACAGAATAGGAAAAAAAATTTGCTAACTCTGGATCTGACAAAGGCCTAACGTCCAAGATCTACAGGGAACTCGAAGGAACCAAAAGGAAAAAAAACAGTCCTATTAAAAAAATGACTTTTTAAAATTTTGATAAACTAATTGACTATACATGTAAAAAGTTTAAATTTTGAGTTAATTTAAAATGTAAAAATAGATTTGTGTAACAACACTATAATCAGGATTCAGAACAGTTCCATCGTCTCCAAAAATTCACTTGAGCTATCTATTATAATCATCGTCTATTCTTGCTCCTATGCTCTGGCACAGAATTATGCAAATAGAACTGTTTGAGACTCAGTAGCTTCTTTCATTCAGCATAATGCCTTTGAAGCTCATCTAACTTACTGCATGTACCAATAGTTTGTCCTTTTTTATTGCTAAATAGTATTCTGTAGCATGAATGTACCAGATATTGCTTATTCATTGACCCACTAAAGGACTTGATTTCAATTCATTTGATATTTCCCATCAACAAGCTAAAAAAAAATTTCATAAGCCCTTAAGAAATTTTTTATCTCACTCATAATTCAGAATGTTGATTTTTCTCTGCCCTTCCTTTCTTTCTTTTTTTTCCCTTCTAATACAGTCTCTTCTTTTGCTTCCTATGTACATAAATATGTAATCTAGTACACCGGTTATGATTATAGGTTTTGTAGTCAGACTTCATGGGGTTAGATCTTCACTCTGCAACTTATTTACTGGGCAACATTTTCATGTTACTTGACTTTTATGGGTCTCAGTTTGCCTGTCTGTAAAACAGGGACAATATGTCGATCTCATAAATTTCCTAAGATTAAAAAAGCTAGCACATGAAAATTATTTGAAAATTGTTTAGCACATAGTTAGTACTTAAAAATATTAGCTAATTCCCATACATCTATAATTGGGTATAATTAGAATAATATACCAACAAATTTTAAAACACAATTTTTTTAGTGTGCATACATACAGGGGATTAATAGGTATAAGTTGAATTTCTAACATCAAATACTAACCATAAGGCTTAAAAATTGGTTGTAAGTATCAGATTCCTGCCTGCAGGGTAGACCGAGTATAGAAAAATTAATCAACACTACCTATGTCTGTTAGAAAACTGCTTGGGGAACTAGCAATAAGAGATGAATTGGGCTATAAATGGTAAATATGGAATTATGTTACTAACTTTAGTTGAATTTCAAGTAGCAAAATAGACGTGCTGATCCTTACTGCAGTTTGACAAAAAAAAACCAGCTCTAATCCTGGTTTATATATTCCCTCCAAAACTTTCTTTTTCAAAAGGGCAAAGCTAAAAGGGGTGATTATAAAACCAAAGACAAAGAACTTTACCTGTCCTTTACTGTTTTTTGTTTTTTTAAAAAAACTATTTTGACTTTTTCTTTTGGTTATTGATCTTTTAGAAATGTTTATATTTGTATATTTCTTTATTCATAAGTACATAGGTGGACTTGGAATTTTGTGCAGAGAGAATATTAACTTTTTTATATTTAATCAAGACTTACACAAATCTATTTGGATCAGGATCACTAATATAGTGTGATTACATCAAAAATCTGTTACATATTTTCCTTGAATGTTCAAGTGCTTTTGAATTACAAATAAAGCCACAATATTTAATCTGAATGCTTTTAAAATAAGATAGAAAAATACAAATTTACCCTATTCCTGAAAATAAACAAAATCAAAACTATCTTCTGTCATCTACACACACACAGAGAGAGAGAGAGTGAGAGAAATAAAATACACTGTCACACATATGCAATACAAAAAAAGGCATAATTCATGGTGGCTTTTCTCTAAAAGACAAAAGTATGTATATTCCTTTCTCCTTTATCCATTTTTTTTCTGGCACAATTTACTCAGGATTTTTCATACACTTTTATAAATTTTTCATTTCTAGTGGAATGTTCATTTATCTAACTTGGACTACAGAACCCTTGACATGGTCATTTTACCTATCTGTATAAACTATGATCATATTCTCCAAATTGTATTATTCTTCCTTTGGCATTGTCATTTATCTCCTTTGACATTTTCTTTGACTTATACATTTTCCCATTTTTTTGCCATCCCTTCTGCAACTATTCTTAAGAAAACCAGATCAATCTTGCAGTTGAATTCCAATAAATCTTCCACTGATACTTCTGTGTTTAATTTTTTCCTTTAGGCCTTCCTACTCACTTGTACAAAATAAATTCCTAAATCACTTCTTAAACTTAAGGCACTTCTTAGACTTAAAGCACTATTTTAATTTTCTTTATTATGCTTTGGGTTGAGGTAGCTAACTGAGTGGCTCTCACTGAGGTCTTTCATGCATTCAAAGTCAGATGGTACACGAGATTGGATGTCCAAGACAGCTTACTCACTTGGCTGGCAGTTGATGCTGGCTGTTGACTGGAGCTCAACTGAGCCTGTCGATTGCACCATCTACATATGCACTTTCTGTATTGCTTGGGTTTCTCACAGCCTGGTGACTAGGTTTTAAGCTGGTGTTCCTCAAGAGTGAGTTTCAATTACAAATAAAGCCACAATATTTAATCTGAATGCTTTTAAAAGCATACTCATCCATTACTCATTCCAGCATAAATAATGTCCTCTGTTTGATGTTGTAGGAATTCTTATAAAGTCCTTCTTTTACTTCCATTTCATCTTGCAGTACACTCCAGATTCAAGGGGGGGGGGAATGAGACCCTACTTCTTAATGTTGAAGGCCAGCATGTGCATAATACATAGTGAGAAGAAATTGATGGAGATCACGTTGGTAACTCTTGGCCATAGCCACTCATGTCTTTATTTGTTTCTATCTTTGTCCTCTTTCACTTTATTATTGCTGAGTCATGAAGAGTAATCTTTTCTAAACATGTCATATTTTGTTCATCCTTTGCTCAAATTCTGCAATTATCCATCTCACATAAAGGTCAAAGTCTTTGTAATGACCTACAAAACCATTCACAATTTGTTACCTCTCCAAACTTATTTTCTCCAACCTGAGCTAGGGCATTTACACTAGCTATTTCCATCACCTGAAATGTTCTTAATTCAGCTGTCTACATGGTTACATCCCTCATCTGCTGCAGGCCTTTGTCTAAATGTCAACTTCTCAATGGGTTTTAACCTAAACATCCAATTAAGGATTGCAGCCCCATCCCAGAGTAAAATCTTTCAGTGTAAGATAAAAGGCTTCCTTCATTTTTCTTTAACAGGAATTGTGATTTCTGCATGGTCTGGTGCATTCTTGCTCCTCTATAATCCATTAAGGTTGAGTTTTTATTCATTTATTTTATGTATTTATTTTGTTTTATTTATTATTTTTTTTGAGTTGGAGTCTCACTCTGTCGTCCAGACTGGAGTGCAGTGGCCGCTCCCGGCCACTGTAGCCTCGACCTGCTGGGCTCCGGCGATCCTTCCGCCTCAGCCTTCCAAGTAGCCGGAACTACAAGCGTGCGCTACCACACCCGGCTGATTTTTTGATTTATTGTGGAGATGAGGTCTCGCTGCCCAGGTGGGTCTCGAACCCACGGGCTCAGTCAATCCACTCACCTAAGCCTCCCAAAGGCGCGGGATTACAGGCTGAGCCACCGAGCTCGGCTAAGGTTGATTTTTTAAGAACAATAATTTTGTCTTGGTTTTGGAGAACATTTTATTATTTGGTGGTATATATACTGGAATGTGTCCAGAATCACCTGTACTTGTCTTAGATTGTCCCTTCACTGAACAGCTGTGTCAGTATTGCTACCACTGAAAGATAGAGCTTTCTTAACCTGTTCTGTATTAGCCAAGCACCTTATTTTCTCCATTACTCATTCCAGCATAAATAATGTCCTCTGCTTTTTTAAAGCATTTTACTTATTTTGAAATCTCTTCTCAACTTCTATCTGTGCTTTGCCTCCTCCATATATCCATACTATAATCTTTTAATGTTAATATGGCCAGGGTCATAAGAATATCTTTTAAAACAGTGGTTCTCAAAGTGTGGCCCCTGTTGGTTCTGAAACTCTTCCATGATGTCCTTTGAATCACAACAGTTTTCAAAATAACACTATAAATTTACTTACCTTTTCATTCTCTTGCTCTATAAAAGGGCAGCATTAAATTCATAACTTTTGATAAATTAAATTCAACAAATGTAGCTCAGAGTATCATACCCTGTGTTTTCCAAACAAGGTAGCAAAACTAAAAAGCATATTCATGTTTTTCAATAGGGGGAACAAAAGGGGAAAAAATGGCAAAATTGGGTTACAAAGGTGTAATTGCAAAGCCAAGTTTTAAAAAAAAATCTAATGTGAAACTGAAAAACAGACTACCAAAATATTTTCTTCAGTCAATGAAATTCTAGCCCTAATTGTTAGCACCTAATCATGATACATTAATTAATGGGTTTGATTCCTGATTCGACCATTGTCGATGATATATGAGGTGTTAGACTGAGAAAAAGATTAAGAAAGGGCGGCAACTACAACATCTGGAATAGATTGAACCCTCCTTCCCAGCCCTATTGTTAACAGCCTCTTAACACCTTTCTTTTTATACTGCCTAGGCCTAGGAGGAGTAATCTGAAGGGCAGGTAAGACAGTACAGCTGGAAGTACTTGTCTACTGTATATCTAACTTTCTTCATAAAAAGAGTTACTCCATGCTCTAAAAAGACATGAATTCTGCTGGTGTGAAGAGTTTTATCCACCTCACTAAATGTCCTCTCTACTTTTGCACACCCCCAATAATTTAAATAGACAATAAAAATAAATTAAATAAACTTGATTGAATATATATTTTACAGATATACTGAGAGACCCTATATCAGCAAGTATACTGAGAGATTAAACATAATAAGGAACTGGGTTTTTAATGGCTTTCCCAGAAAAAATAATAAAATTATACTGAATAAGCCATATTTTAATGTAAAGTCTGTCTTGTAAGATTAACTATATTTGCAAGGTGACTTTAGTGGTGCCAAAGAAATACATAAAATAAAAAGAAGACTCTACTTGCACCAAGGATGTATACCCAATACACCAGCTGCTATAGTTCAAGGCTGTAAAAGATAGAGCAACATTAAGGGACTATGGAAAGGGTCTTGTTTCCAGAGGTACTGAGAGGCAGCAGATGATCAGCTCAGGTACTATTACTGACACTTACCAGTCAAGAATGCCCCTTCACTTCTGTAGGTGCCATATTCTTTTACTATAAAATTAGGAGGACTCTAAGCTCCCATGAAGATCTGAAATCCTATGACTTTAAGTAAATATGTACTTTTAAGCCCATAAATGTGGTGGAAATGCCAGCTGCGGGCACTTGTCCTCTGAAGCACATCAGTTTGTGATGAGGGGGCCTGTTTTGAGCTAAGCTGTCACTCTGATTTCTGACTGTCTCCCAGGCCCTGTCTCTGCAATCACTCAAAGAACAGATCCACTCAACTGTGCAACATGAACCAAAGAGAAGTGACAGGCATGCAGAGGTCTTGGCCACCAACATGTGCTCTCACAGGACACTGCCATAAACATTCAACTCTTGGAATAACAAGGGCAACAAACTAAGTTAAATGAGGCAGACTCATCTACTTACTCAAGAATATGGTTGGCCGACACATTTATAAGAGATTGTGAAGGGAAAAGAGAAATTTGGTAATCTAAAATTATGCCAGGTATATATCTATGGGTACTTTGGGTTCCAAGATAGGACATTAATATTTTAAGATAAAACATAATTGATCTTTTTCTATGTAATTCAATACATTCATATTAATCAAATGAATTCTTCAGAATGTCTTTTCACATAACCTGACCCCATGAAATTTTATTGCAAGTTAGTCTTAGTTTAAGTGTTTGTATGCAGTATGTGACTAATATTTTTAATCAGAACCACATTTATTTGTGTATACGAAATCCCCTTAAGTCCTTATTAAAAATGAAAAAGTCTTCTGTCTAGTAACTCTCAAATTTGTTGAATTTCACAAACTCACCATTACCTCTTCCTGAATTTTATTTTACCACTTGGTCAACAGGAACTATTTTCTGTGTTTGGAGATTTCAGTTTCCAAATATGTACAGGGTAAAAGTTGGTACTGAATTTTAGCTAGATTTGCCACATGAGGTCCTGGATGAAAAGTAATACTCTGCTAAGATAGTAGTATTCTATCTCTTAAATTGTCAAGTGTGGTGACAGTCTTTATTAACATTTGCCCCTTTTACTTTTTTTTCTAACAGCAATAAAACTTTCCTCCTGCCCCCAATGCACACATATATATTGATCACTTTTACTATTTCTGATGAGAGGGATTTTTTTTTTTTGAGTTGGAGTCTCACTCTGTCGCCCAGACTGGAGTGTAGTGGCCGCACATGGCCACTGCAGCCTCGACCTGCTGGCCTCCGGCGATCCTTCCACCTCAGCCTTCCGAGTAGCTGGAATTACAGGCACGTGCTACCATGCCCGGCTGATTTTTTAAATTTATTGTAGAGATGAGGTCTCGCCAAGTTGCCCAGGCGGGTCTCGAACCTGTGGGCTCAGGCAATCCACGAGAGGGATGTTTAATTATTTTTCTGCTTAGACACACCTAAAACTTTAAAAAAAAAAAAAACTTGTATACAACACATATGAAATACTCTTATCTTTGTGTAATGGTGTAAATTGGTTGACTTTTTTCCTTTTAATTTTTCTGTATTTTTCAAACAATTGTCTCTTATATACATGATTTATAAAGTTTTCTCTAGAGAAGTTTCCCTAGAAATTTTACATGCTTATTTATATTTATTGCTGAAAAAAAATTCTCCAACTAGCACTGGACAGTGCAAAGATCTTTCTGGTAGATAGCATAGATCGTCACACAAAGCTGAGAGTGGATGGCATCACTTGCAAGCCAGAATTGATGACTAAAAGCAAAAATGAGAATATATTTTAGATGCCTATGATCAGGAACATACTTCCCCTCTTCCTTTGGTTTCCAATTCATAGCAGGTCAATGATGTTTATTCCTCAAGGAAGTGCTTGCCTGCTGTCTCATTAGTTAAAAAGAGTTAACTCAACTTCCAGGGGGAGCTGCAAAGGAGTACCAAGCAATAAAACGCCTGGGAGCTGGGAATGAGAAACAATTAGAGAACACTTCATTAATGCTTAATGATGCAGAGCAGGCATACCGCATAGCTGATTGTGTGCTCTATCTTAGCCAATGATGCTCATACATTGCCAGGTTGGTGTTATAAATGCGTCTCCTCTGTAGGCTATGGATCAAAGAAGGCAGAATATGAAATTTTCTGGGGAAACGTAATATGACAGACTGGAGAGAAACTAGAAAATGACCACTGTGTATCCCACTGCCAGTCTCAGTGCAGGATGGGGAAATGTTATATACTTTTCATATTTGGTTCCCTGAGTCTAATTCCTAATAGGCATTGTTAAATCCTACTGAGGATTTCTGTTCCTAATAATGCATAAAGCATCTCAGTTGTAAAATCCCAGAAAGCAGTTTCCCCTGCTTTTTTTTTTTTTCTCTATCATACTGCAGTGAAAAAGGATTAAAAAAATTACTGCACAGGTGCAAGTTGCAGCTGTTGAGGGTAAACTCTGTTGTACTATATTAATTCATATCCCACCAGGGGAATTAGAGAACAGTTTAGTTCCCATAAAGGAAAAAAAAATTGTCTTCATCAAAGAAAGAAAAAAGTTTCCCATCCAGAGTACAACATTATTCCTGGTCAAGGGGGTTTTTATAAATGCAGTTTCCTAACCCAGTCAAACTACCACAAAAATAAAGAGAGGATTTCAAAATTTGTGTGTGTGTGTATAGACACCCCTATACATATATGGTATCTATAGAGACTCCAGTATACTATAAATACAATCAGATCTGTATTATCTGAGTCTTTTGGCGAAATTAATTCTTGGGACCAAAGAAAATTCAGTGGCATCATATGCTCATCATACATATTTATTTTTAAAAGTCAATCACGTATTGTGGTGTTGTCTGCAATAAAAATGTGTCTTCGTCTTCTTTGCTTTCTATAGGCTTGTCTATGGTGGTGTGTGTTTATTACTAGTGTTCAAAACCACAAGCCCTGAGGTTCAAGGTGTTAACTATTAAATGAAGACTCACATATGCTCAGGCTAGTGGAAATAGCAATAGAAAAAAAAGGAGGAAAGAAAGGAAGTCAGGGAAAGAGAGAGAGGAGATAAGGAAGCAGGGAAGGCAGGCAGGAAGAAAGGGAAGAGAAAGAGGAGAGGAAGAGAGGGGAAAGAAGAGGGAGGAGGGCAGGTGGAGGCAGGGAGACCCAGCACATTGTTTCTTCCACACGCACTGGCTCCAGGATGATTTTTAACTTTGGGAGTCTCCTTTCTTTCCAAGTGGATAATTTACTTAACCTCCAGAATCGTCATAGAAATCCAATCAAATGATATTAAAAGCCTCTTATAACCTGTAAAGAAATACATGTCATAACCCAAATCTTTGTAACCCAGATCACCATGTCTTTTGATATTTTCATAAAATTATCTTGGCTTTCCTATCATGTCTTGTGAAAATCTGTTACTTCTGCAAAATTTGTGTAGCTTCTATGTGTTTACGGTCACTTACATCTCTGGGTTCTTTTGGTTTACACTAAACTCCCTAACCAAGTGGTGTCAATGATTCCTGTGGCCACACTCTTCTCTGACCTGTATAGGTGAGATTTCTTGATGTTCATGAAGTACTGGCCATATGACACTAGGACATGTTTCCCACAGAAATTGACATTCAGCATCTATATACATCCTTTGTTTGCTCCTGTTAAGGAAAATCTTCATGCCTCATATTTCTATGCCTAGCCACCACTAAGCTATCTTTATTTTCCTTTCTTTCTTCTTATCCTTCAGCAACCGACAATTTAATGTTGATTTGTTATAAAGTCATATATCTGTGACTGGTTCATTTTCTCTTCAACATAAGGATATTTAAGAAGGTGAAGAGCATTTCAATTGTAGTGCCCAAAATAGCAAATAGAAAAAAAGAAGCACTCATTCCATTCCATTTTGAATAAAAATACCGATTAAAGTGTTTTATATAATGTTTTAATTAATAAGTTTAGAAGTCACAATTATGTGGTGCTTATGTCCCCATATTCCCTAACTAAATCTATGGCAGACATTACTAAACAAACATGTCCCCCTGTCCTGTGGAACTCAGAAACACGAATGGAGTCCTGGTCAATATGATTCTGCTGGCCAATCCTGGTAGATTGGAGTTGGCACAGTAGATGGTAACTCTTTGTTATCTGCGTCCTAGAACACAGGGTCTAAGGCAAGAATGAGAAGCATTGCATTATTTTTTCAATAAGTATGTACTGGCTGGGTGCAGTGACTCAACCTGTAATCCCAGCACTTTGAGAGACCGAGGTGAGAGGATTGCCTGAGCCTGGGGTTTGAGACCAGCCTGGACAAAATGGCGAGATCTCGTCTCTACAAGAAATCACAAAAAACTAGCTGGGTGTGGTGTTGTGTGCCTGTAGTTCCTGCTACTTGGAAGGCTGAGGTGGAAGGATCGCTTAAGCCCAGCAGACTGTGGTGGCCATGAACGTGCCGCTGCACTCCAGTCTAGGTGCCAAGAGAGATTCCAACTCAAAAAATAATAATATGTACCAATACATCAAGCACTTTAATGACTGCTTGGACTACACTCATGAAGGCTTTTGTAAAGATGACACTCTATTGAAAGAGGCACACACGTCAATAAACAAGTGAAAAAAAATTTAAGTATGGTTGAGGCTTTGTGAAGATACAACAAGTTCTCAGCATACAGCTCATCTTAGAAAATACTTTCCAAATAAAGAACACTTTAGATCTGCCTTGTGAATGTCAAGGTTCTTAAAAGTTATTAAGTAAGAAGCCGGGAGTAACAGGTATTTTAGGAAGGTGGAATTCTATCTATCAATCGATCTATCATCTATTAATAGCAATAAATAATTTCAAAAAACAGACACAAATAAAATTTGAACTTTAATTTTTCTATTTAATATTTTAAATTTCTATTTACTATTTTAAATTTAATTACATGGTAATTATTTAATTTCACATACTTCTCAGGTAAAGTGTTGGGGTTTTTTTTTGTTTTTTTTTGAGTTGGAGTCTCACTCCGTCGCCCAGACTGGAGTGCAGTGGCCGCTCCCGGCCACCGCAGCCTCGACCTGCTGGGCTCCAGCGATCCTTCCGCCTCAGCCTTCCGAGTAGCTGGAACTACAGGTGCGCACTACCCTGCCCAGCTAATTTTTTGATTTATTGTAGAGATGAGGTCTCGCCGACTTGCCCAGGCGGGTCTCAAACCCACGGGCTCAGGCAATCCACTCACCTCAGCCTCCCAAAGGCACGGGATTACAGACTGAGCCACCGAGCCCGGCTGTAAAGTGTTATTTTTTAATATTGTTTACTAATGTATCTCCGATGTCGATAGCAATATTTGTTACCTAGAAGGCACTTAATAAATATTTGAATTGAATTAAGAAGTATGTGAAAAAAAGTCTCTTTCTTCCCTGGGTTCCGTTCACCCAGTTGTTATTCCACGCTAACAGGAAACTGTTATTTTGGGTTCCATGTATAGTCTCACAGTGTTTTTATGATGTAAAATGCAATGTATAATACTTGTTTTTCTTTTTGAGTTTTGACATCTTTATTAAGGTATGATTGGCATACAATAAATGATACATGTTTAACTTGTATAATTTCATAACTTCTGACACAAATACACCCATGAAAACATCCCCGCCATTTAGATGGTGACTATATCCATCACCCTCAAAACCATTCTTGCATTCCTTTGTAATGTCTCTTCTACCCCTTGCTGTCATATTTGAATCCCCAGTTAACCACTGATAGACTTTTTGTCACTATTGGTTGTATTTTTCAGTTTTATATAAATGTAGTAATAAAACATATTCTCCTATTCTGACTGGCTAATTTTACTCAGTATAATTATTTTGGGTTTTACGTAAGATGGTGCCTGTCCATTTTTTAAAATTGTTGACTGGTATTCTGTAGTAATGGATATTGATTTGAGAGTTTCAAGCAACAGGATGAAATAGTCATCTCACAAGTGTTAGGTCCTAAATGAGCTGAATCTAATTCTAACTCTAGGTTAGTCTCTTACTACACTTTGCTCTTCTTTATAGAAATACTGCAGTATTTTTTTGTTCCATGAACTATATTAGCTAAGATTCTCTTACGTTTTTTTATGATTATCACTATGTTTTGGGGGAAAAAATCCTCTCTGTTTATGTAATGAATGCCTATTTATCTTTCAGAGCTCAACATTTGAGTGTCTTTTAAAAGCCTTCTCTATCTGTGATTGAGGTATTCACTTTCCCTTCTGTGTTGCCTCAGGATTGTATTTTCATTTTCTCTACAATTTATCATATTCTGTACTAATTATTTGTTAGTCTCAGATGCTTATACCCTACCAGAATATGAGTTTCTTGAGGTCCATACCATGTCATGGTTATTATTTTATATCCAACATTTAGCACAGAATTATAATTGATATAAATATAATTTTGTTGAACTTGTGATTGTAATTGGGTTGAATAGAATAAAATAGAAATATTAAAAATCACTTGTTTTCAACTTCTGGAATTCAGTGGAGATGACAATAAAGATAACTTTAAGTGAATTACATCAGAGTAATTACCAAACAGATGGTGGGTCTCTTCAGGTACGATACTCAGCTTAGGAAAATAGTATGAGCAGGAAAATATATGGCAGATCCAATATCCTCGAGAATCGTGAGTATAAATGTTGGCGGATTGATGGTACTCAGTTACTTCTTAATTATATATGAAGAGATCCTTTTCTTTAGATGTTGTTAGCTCAGAGAGATTATGTGAGGAAATTTCATGAAATGATACAATCATGCACTGCATAACATCTCAGTGAACGAAGGACCACATATATGACAGTTGTTTGTAAGACTATAATACCCTATACTTATTGTATTTTTTGGTATTTAGATATGTTTAGATACAGAAATACTTATTATTGTATTAAAATTGTATTCAGTATGTAACATGGCAGACAGGTGTATCCTAAGAGTAATAGGCTGTACCATATAGCCTTGATTAGTATTAAGCTATACCATCTGGGTTTGTGTAAGTATACTGTATGATATTCAGACAGTGATGAAATCACTTGGTGACTTATTTCTCAGAAAGTATTCCTGTCATTAAGTGATATATGACTATACTATAATATTTAAACAAGTATTTTATCATATAATCAATTAACAGAACACAGATATAACTAATTAATAGTTTTCAGCTGTAACAATTTTGCCCCAATAAGGAGAAGGAGCATTTAACAGGCACAGGTTTTTCCTTGTTTCTTGCTTTGTTTTTTTCCTGCCTACTGATGGTAACACTTACAAGGAAGTCAGGCACTAATAAAATTGTGGATAGTAGGTAGAGACATTAAAAGTTCTACAATCTTGAGCCAGTCCGCTACAAGAAAAAAATGTCTCTGCCCCAAATTTTAATAACTTATTTGTGAAACACTAATATTATATAATTAGGGGATAATTAGCAGGCAGGAAATGCTTACAAAAAATTCTTTCTCATTGCCTGATTCTGCTTCCAATGTGTATCCTTTCCTGGGCTTTATGTAGAATCCCTGTCCTAAAGGCTGAACGTGTTCAAGGTATTTTTTGTACTAATAATCTCATTTTTTTTTTTTTGAGTTGGAGTTTCACTCTGTCACCCACACTGGAGTGCAGTGACCACTCCCAGTCACTGCAGCCTCGACCTGCTGGACTCCGGCAATTCTTCCACCTCAGCCTTCCAAGTAGCTGGAACTACAGGTGCGCGTTACCACGTCTGGCTAATTTTTGATTTATTATAGAGATGAGGTATCGCCAAGTTGCCCAGGCAAATCTCGAACCCGCAGGCTCAGGCAATTCACTCACCTCAGCCTCCCAAAGTGCTGGGATTACAGGCTGAGCCACCAAGTCTGGCCAATAATCTCATTTTTAAAAATTTCTTATTTTAAAGATAAGGGGTGCAATTCAGGTTTAGGTATACAAATGTTCATTATGCAGGTATCCTTGTTGATGAGGTGTGCCCCTCCCTCCCTGGCAATTTCCCACTACTGCCAATCCCTTTCTTATAGTAATAATCTCTTTTTTTAATGCAGAAAGTTTTCAAGGTTTTCCTATGCAAATTCCTAAAGTTCTGTATTGATGATATAGTCTTCTTCACTAATTCTTTCTTTCCTTTTTTTTTTTTTAGGTTGGTAAATATCACTTATATAGAAAATAGATTGGAGAGAGAGAGTGGATTCATCTCCCCAAGATTGGGAGGGGGGTCAAAGTTTAAAGAAAACATGGCTGCCAGAACTTTAAGAAAGCATGGCCAATATTTTCTTTTCTTAAGATATTCTGACTTTGTAATTTCAGATACACGTGAGGATGCTGGAATTACCAAAGTCTCCCAATTCTGTGAAGACGTTGCCTGTAAATTTCTGTTCATTTCTTCCTTGTGAGGTTGCAAAAATGATGTGTTGTACAGTACTCCAGAGATTTTTATCAGAAAAGAGAAATACTGAATTTTCTCAATTTAAAGATATATAATCTTTAAATATATAAAGATACACACACACACACACACACACACACACACACACACACACATGCACACACACATATGTATTCATTTTTATTTATCTTATGGTTTTGTATTTACCTCTATGGGGCAGTATTTCTTTCTCTGCTAATAATAATAATGATAAAGATATTACCAAATTTATATTTATCATAATGGATTGCATTTGAGAATTGGAGAAATACATTACATCAGGACTGAGTGCTGCCTATGTGAACATTTCTTTTAACCTCATGACTTCAGAACATTGTGAATGTCCATTAAGAGTGGCTGTCTAGAGCACTATCTCTCTGTCTGTATGTTGTCTCTCTGTATGCACAGGAGTCAGCTCAGTGCTTGGTATGTACTAGGCACTCCACACTTGATGATTATTATAATTAACTTCACCGTTCCTTTTGCTGATCATACTTAGGTATGTAAGCAGAGAGCTTGAACTGACTGGCACTCCAGTGAACTCCCCAAGTTCTGTGTCTTTTTGCTCCCTCCACTGGCTCTGCCTCTCTTGGACTGTAATCTCCACAGGGAACTCTGATTATTTTGTCTCCTGCATGCATGGAGGTAGCCTTCATCACAGCCACCTGGAGGCAGGGCTGGAAATATCTCTTTCCCCCTTGGCATATGTTCTGTTTCCTTTCTTCAAGCCAACACACTGGCTGTACAAGTATACAGGATTATATGTTGACAGCTTGGGCAGTCGGGCTCTAAAAACAAAAAGAAACAAGAATCGGTGAGTGATTTGCCTGTACGATGGAGATTGAAGTCAAGGAAGTCTCTAACATAGACCTCGATCTTCCTATCATGTTTTTTTTTTTTTTTTTTCTTTTGCTGGTCCCCTGGGTGAACTGGCTTCTTTACTACTAATGTCACAAACAGGTGATTTGTGGTCAAAACCCAGCCAGGAAAATTAAGAGCCTGAACAAAAATTGAATAGTGATTAATTTAAAGTGAAACAAATTGACATAAACATCTGAAATTCCATTTTATGTTTAAATATCAGGAGACCTGGCACTCATGAATCTTATTTTTGCTTGGCAACAATCATCTTAGCTTAGTAGCAATTGTCCTATTTTCATTAGCCTCAGTTCCCATCAGTGCCTATTGTTTTATATCTGGGCTGCCTCACTTATTTATACCATCACCTATTTGCTCATATTGATAGAAGGTGGCAGTAAACAGTCCAGATTAAAACTTTTATTTGGAAGGGAAGTGATTCTTAATTAGCAAGGCAACTCAATTTTCTCCAGATTAAATGCCTTCGTTTTTCATTCTGAAGAGTTGAACTTCTCAGGGTGTAGATCCAGCACATGCCTGCACTAAAAGTACTTGGAATGCTTATTAAAATAATATTTCCTGGACCCCGACCAGGCCTACTAAATCAAAATAACTGAAATTAAGTCCAAGGAATCTGAATGTTTAATAAATTCCTAAGATTACTATACACTCAAATTTAAAGACTACTATCATCTCAAACTTTTGTAAAATTGATTCTCTTGGGCTGACATTGGCTTTAATAGGTGCTCTTTTTCTTATCTTTTAAAGGTTATTAAATTAATTCCTTAAATGTTTGGATTATCTTTCTGGGGAGGGGCAATTCAAGGTCTTTTAGTTAAATTACTATAAATAGTTTTACTTCTTTGTATCATGATCATTATTATCCATTTTATTATTATGTTTATTATAGTATATATGCAAAGTTGGCAAACCCCAGTGTTTTAGAAGAATCCCCTATCCAACCCTGATATAGTGCTGCTACCCTAAGAGTATATGTGAGTACAATCCCAGGGGTTCAGTGACAGCGAGATTAAGCATTTTAGTTTGAAAATATTTTAGTACACCTGTTATCAACTAAGGTAAATTTGGTTCCCTAAAGAACATTTGGCTGTATTTGGAGACATTTTTGGTTGCTTACATTGGGGAGGTGGTGCTACTGGCATCTGGCGGTACTGGCATCTGAAAAGCCCCCAAACTGAGAGTAATCCAATCCAAAATGTCAAAATTGCTGACCTTGTGAAACCCTGCCTTAGAATTTTCTTTCAAGACTAGAATTGCCTAGAAGCCAGGATTATCTGTTTTTGTTCATAGCTTTACTTCTAAATGACAGAAAATTATCCTGGATCTTGGGGTACAGGAATGTGGGAACTTATAGAAGATTTGGGATTGGATAATGATACATCCAGTGGTCCCCTATTGAATACCGTTTATAAGCCAAACTCCATAGCCTTGCGGCTCTCATATACTAGCTCGTTCAAAACTTACTGAAGGGCTTGATCACAGATTTCTGGACGTCATTCATGGGGTTTACAATTCAATTGAACTGAGAGGTTGCCAATAATTTGCATTTCTTACAAGTTTCTGGAGGTGTTGATGCTTCTGGTCCAGGGTTCACACTTAAAGCAACCACAGCCTTTTGTCTATTCCTGTTAGTCTGGTCTCAGTCAGCCCTTGAAAGCTTATTAATTGTCATCAGGCATCTGTAGCAATGATTTTCTTCCTTGATTCTTGTTTATACCTGGCATTTATGTATTTATTTTCTTATTTATTTATTTTGGCATTGGTACCTTAATTCTATTCCTATTGCTCAGAATGGACTTTATTGCTACATTTATTACTGTTGATATAGTAACTGATAGTGTCTTTGTCTTCATTTGGTTAGAGGCAAATTGACATCTAACTATGCTATGAATTCTGATTTGCTGATGTTATGCCTTTCTTGCTTTTACATTTTTTTACTCATTTTTTTAAAAAGCTGGCTTCTACACCTTGTTATATTTTAATTTTATTTCATAGAATTTTTTATAAGCAATTTCAAATCCTTTGAAAAACAAGGCAAGACATAAATAATGAATAATATATCCTTCAGGGCTTGTTAAAATACTAACACACATACATGAATTTTTCTGCTTTCACAATCTTAAAATAATTTAGTGATGATGCTCTTTTTTGTTTTAGAATATTAATCATGGCCCTCATATGTCATGGCTTTTTTATGTTTTGATGTTTTAAATAACACAGTTTTGATAGCTTAGTAGAAAATACATAATGTAATATAAGTCAAGACACATAGCAATAAAACAGAAGCCCCTAAGCCCACCTTCTAACACAGGTATCTCGCTGCTATAAACCCTGCTGGGTTACTCTTGAGAGACGTCCTTGTCTCATAAGCACAAATATCTCGAGCTGATTTTAAACTGTGTAACTGAAAGGAGTCACCATATTGTACGGTATGTGTCTGATTTTTTTTTTTTAATGACGCTCCAAGTTGTTTTCCAAAGTATATGTACCACTTTGAGCTTTTCTCAGCACCACTGGAGAATTATACTTTCTTTACAATTTTATCGACACTCTTGTTGGCTCATATTTCTTACAGTTTGCCAATACATTTCAGGGTGCAAAACAGTATTTCGTCAGTCTCAATTTTTCTTTCTGTGACTAATTTGTTTTTTGTTTGTTTTGTTTTGTTTCTGCTTTGTTGGTTGGTTGGTTGGTTGGCTTTTGTCTATCATGTTCCTAACTGTGAAATACTTATTCCTGCCTGGCAAACTTTTCAACTGGATCATGGGGCTTTTTCCAGATTTAATTTTGTATGTTTGTTTATTAGACTATGTTATGGGGTGAAATATGTACAGTTACATAAATTGTAAATGTCTTAATGCCATTTTTGATGAACACAAGCTTTTAATTTTAATATAACTGAATTTACCAATCTTTATTTTTATGCTGAACAGGTTTTGTTCTTTTTATAAAAACTCTAGCTATAAAGATAGTCTTCTATATTTTTTTTAACAACTTTGAGTTATTTTCTTCTCATTTTAATCTTTACCTAATTGGATTTGTTAAAACTAGCATATGGTAGATATCAGTGCACATTTTTTTAAAAGAATAAACATATTGAATGGTTTCTCCTTTTTTCAATGTGCTGCAATGTCATCTCACATGCAAAACATTTCAATATATTAGTGTTTTTTTTCTAAAAATCTGTCATATTCCATTAGTCAATTCATCCATCTCTGTACAAATACCACATATCCTAACATAATAAAATGTTAAAATACGTCTTAATATTTGACATGACATGTTTTGCATATATTATATATATATATATAATTGGCTCTTATTTCTTTCATTTGTATTTAAGAATCAGTTTGGCCAGGCTCAGTGGCTCAGCCTGTAAATCCCGTGCCTTTGGGAGGCTGAGGTGAGTGGATTGCCTGAACCTGCGGGTTCGAGATCCGCCTGGGCAACTTGGCGAGACCTCATCTCTGCAATAAATAAAAAATTAGCCAGGCGTGGTAGCGCATGCCTGTCATTCCAGCTACTTGGAAGGCTGAGGCACAAGGATCAGCGGAGCCCAGCAGGTCGAGGCTGTGGGGGCCGGGAGCGGCCACTGCACTCCAGTCTGGGTGACACAGTGAGACTCCCACTCAAAAAAAAAAAAAATCAATTTGTTAAATTCCTGAAGAAAAGAAGGACTAATGTTGCTTTAATCAGAATTGCATTGAAGGCTTAAAGTACTTGGGAAAGAAATAACACCTTTATAAATTGAACCTTCTGATCCATGCACATGGTATTTATTTTCATTTATTTGTGTGTTAGTCATTAAAATCATACATTTTTTTCATAAATATATCTCTCATATTTCGTGAAAATTTTCCCTAGTATTTTTATCTTTGATGATATTGTAAATATTTTTCTATTACATTTTTGTTTATAACAGCTTAATAGAAATACAATCCATTTTCATACTGATTTTTCTCAGCTATTTTTTAAAAGCTAAATTTATTGTTTTGTCTACAGATTTTAAAGTATTTTTAAATGTGGGAATACATAAGTAATGACGGCTCTGTTTTCTTATTTATTTATCTATTTTACTACAATTGCTAGTGTCTTGAGGATAATGTTAAACAGATCCAACAATAGTGGCATCTTTGTCTTGCTCTCAATGCTGGGGGGGTTGAAGTTTGTGGAAGAATGCTTCTAAATTGCTTACCATGAATCATAATGTTTTCTGTACCTTTTTTAGAAAAAAAATTGACTAATTACTGGCCAGGAGTGGTAGCTCAAGCCTGTAATTCCATCACTTTGGGAGGCTGAGGTGAGAATATTGCCTGAGTTCAGGTGTTCAAGAACAGCCTGGGAAACTCAGCAAGACCTCCTCTCTACAATAAATCAAACCGTTAGCCAGCTGTGGTAGCACATGTCTGTAGTTCCAGCTATTGGAGGGCTGAGGCAGAAGGATCGCCTAAACCCAGCATGTTGAGGTTGCGGTGGTCGTGAGCGAGTCATTGCACTCCAACCTGGGAGACAGAGTGAGAAACAAAACAAAAACAAAACAAAAACAAAAAAACTAATTTTAAATTGACAAGTAAAATTGTACATATTGATATATTGGTGTTTCTTTACTTTCTTTAGGGAGTTCATACCTTAGTAAGATTAAGGATGTTCCATTCTGGTCCCAGTTTGGTAAGAGATTACATTATAAATAGATGCTAAATTTCATCAGATTATTTTCTCTCAAATTTGTAAACTTAATGAGTGAAATGCATATTCCTTTTGTTAAACCACCATTATATTCCTTGACTAAATATATTACTTGATATTATCTTTCATTTTATAGCTACTTCTTAATACCATTGAATTTTATTTGATAACATTTTATTTAGAATTTTGCATCTGTGGTAGTAAGGGATACTCGCCTGAAATTTTACCTTTTTGTACTATTGTCTGCTTTTGGTAATAAGATCATATTGGTCTCATAGATTCAACTGGGTGTTAGAAAACTTTTGAAGCAAATATCTATTAAATTAAGATTTTACGGAACTTACCTGAAAGCTGTCAGGTCCTGAGTTATTTTTTTTGTGTGTGTGAAATAAATCACTTACTATCTTATTTTACTATTGATTTCATATAACTGAATAAGACACTTTCTGAAAGTATTTAATTGTTCTAATCACCCTGTATATCAAAAGAGAAGGTATCATCAAGGAAAACTTCCTAGAGTAGATCATATATAATGTGAGATTTTTAATAATACAAATAACAACACTAGTCAAGCAATTGGAAGAAGGGGCATAAAAGACAAAAGAAGTTGCATGTGTAAAATCTAGAAGGCATTTAAAAAATATAGAATATGCAGAGTAACAGCGGCAGACTCATACTATTAAAGTATGAAATTTTCAAAGTGGAATGATATAAATAGTTGATAGGTAAGCAAAAGCAAGGTGAGGAAGCATGATAAGCTCTTTATACCATGCCTGTCTTTAGATAGCCATGGCCCACAAAGAAGTTGGTTGTAGAGAATGCCAGGCTTCTTTGGAGATTCTGCTCTATATGGTGACCATTATTTCAGCAAAATGAATTCTCACAAAGTAGGTTTCCCCTGGACAGGACTGGGGGAGAAATGACAGAGTTAGGAGCTTTTTCCATCTTGGGACTTCATGTTGGTCTATGGATTTAGCAAATATTTATAGGCATGGGAATCTGTCATGGAAATTCTAGTGTGCACTAGCATAATGAAGGTCTACGATAAAGCAAAAAATAACACTCTACAATAAACATGGGTAAAGGAAATGGTTCTTATCATTAAAGTATATTGTAGACTTTAAAAAAAAATGAAAGGTAGCACATGGGATAATGTACCTATATAGTTTTATCAGGCACACAATCATCAAGCAGGAAGTATATGAGAAATGAGAGGGATTAGTGGTTGGAATAAGGGTGCTGTGTATTGAACTTTGCTTCTAAAAATGAGCCTAGTAGAGAAAATTTCCAGCAAAGAAGCTTCGAAAGGGCATATTTATCTAATTTTTGCTTTTAGTGAAAACACTGAATAAAAATTTTGATTCTTTGGCTCCCAACTTATGATTCCTTATAAGTTTCAGAAAAAGAATAATACCTACATAATCTTTCTAAAGGATTGTGGTGCCCTGAAATTCTTTTCATTCTCTCTATTAATGTCTTAATATCTGGGTTTGCTGTATGAGACCAGTCATTCTGGGGGCTTGTCATTGTTTGCCTTCCGAAGTCTGTATTTTCAGTGTCTGACCTCTGAGGGGTCTGTGTGAGACGCATATTCTTCATTTATTTTTTTTCTTCATTTGTGTAGATTTTTCTCCCCCCTCCCCTTTTTTAACCTCTTCTTTAATTCTGTTATTCAGAATTGGGGGGTAGCTTTTACTTCTGTTTGCTTAATTTCCTATTCCTTATGTGGATCCTCTGGCTTTGTTCAGTCTGAAGCTGGACTGTGGGTTGGGGGCTATACTTTTTGCCATTTTGAGATTTAATTGAGTGGGAAGCTGTGATTCAGAATCTATCTGCAGATCTCAGTATCAACTGACAGGTGTGTGGATCCCCTGGAACCCATGCCTCACTGCCTTACAATCTGTCCATGCAGTAGGGGTATAGATTTGCTCTCTGAAAGCAAAACAAGGTAAGAAAAAGGAAACGTATGGAAAAAGGAAGGAAGGGGCGAGAGGAAGGTGGAGAGAGAGAAGAGTAAGAGGAAAAATAGACAGACGTACCAACTAACAAATGAAAAGAGACATAGACAAAGACAGAACAGAGTAAAAACATTAAAACAATCATACAAACACACAAACTGACAACACCCCCATTGATGTACTCTTCCTCAAGAATACCCATACACAAACAGGAAGCCTAAAAAAAACAGCAATAAAATAACAGAAACAAAGCAAGTATGAAAACATTATCGAAAACAGAAAGAGAGGGAAAAAAACTAAAACAAAAAGCAAACAAGCAGAAATGAGCAAAAACATCCAAAAAACAAAAAAAACCCAACTCACTCTCAGGTGGTTCCTGTAAGTCCAACTTCCTTTCAGCTCTGATCTCCTGTCCCTCCCCTCTGCTCTCAGGGTAGGCTGATAGGATGTGACTCTCAGCCTGGGTCAGATGCTCCAGGCCTACTGTGGGAAGAGGGTGGGTCAGATCTGAACTCACCCAGCTTGCTGCCTGTCAAGTCTCCCACTCAGATCTGATGCATCTGTACCCAATCCAGTGAGGGGGAGGAGTTTCTGTCTCCAGTTTTGATGATATTACCTTAGGTCCCAAGTTGGAGGCTGCGTGGAGCTGGGCAGGACAGAGACAATGGTTCCAGTAGGTGTTTCCTCAACGGTGGTGGAGTTCCTCTCCCCCACTTTCTCTGATCTTCTCTCTTCACCGATCAGATCTGAGATTCCAACTGCTTTGCTGTGGCAGGTGATGGTGTTGGCCAGGCCCCAGGTGATGAGAATCGCAGAATTCGGCAAGCTGTTCTCAGAAGAGTTCCTAGAACAGGAGAAGAACCTGTGCATGGGTGGCTCCAATCTCGGGGCAGTGGAGGTTTCAGTCACCAGAGGAGAGCCCCGGGTGCATGAACCCAAGTCTCCCCTCAGATGGACTTTCACTCACCCACTAGCACATGCCTACTAATGCAGACAGTCTTTACGGACACTCACTTTTGCGAGACTCTCACAGTCCAACCTGTCCCATCACCATCTTGTCAGAAGTCCCCCCAGAAATTCTTAACAATGATAGAGGAAAGAAAATGTGCTAAAATTTTTCTTTCTTCCAAAAAAAGGAGAAAAATTTGACCCCTGCACCAAGGGGTCATGAGTGAGTAGATACCAGATGCTAAAGGTTAGGAAACTAGAGAAAAGAACCACATTCCTTTAGAAATGAGTATGGTATCAGAGACCCAAATGCAGTGTCTTCAATTACTTGTTGAATTACTTGTCCTCTTTGGGCCCCAGCTACCCTGTCTGTAAAATAGGATGAATGGGGATAATGTAGTTCCTTCTGGCTGTTACATGCAACTACTCTGAATAAAAACGCATCTTCCCATCTGTAATGACCATTTTTTAGCTTCCTGCTTGATATCTATTCTTTTTTCTTCAAGTAATAATTTAGATTTAGTGTGAGAATTGGATGCCTTATACTCTGTTCATTACAACAGCTTAAGTATAAACACTGATGTAACCCCCAACATGTGGAATATGTCTGAACATATGATAGGTGCTTAAAACATATTTGTTGGATATTTATTAAACAATGCAGTTCAGGTGGGGTTCCATTTCCTACTTCTGAGAAAAAGACAGTGACCTAAGCCTACTTAATGGTGGGGCTTAAAAATTTATTGTTTTTAAAGAGATAAGTATGAGACCTAACTTGGTCAGATGAGGCACAAATTCAGAATTCTGTCAGCCGCAGTAAGATAGAAAACTATATTTCTGCTCCATCTGAAACAATTTCAAAGAGTTTTTGAGGTTTGCCACAAGAAACCTGAGAACTTTAGTTAACCCAAAAGAAGACAGAACTAAGGACAGAAAAAGAACAGAAAAGAAGGAGAAAGGGAATAAAGATGGCAGAGGAGAGAGAGAAATGATGGAGAATAATGCACAATGATATCATTTGAGCACCCAGATACACAGGTTCCCAAAGGAAGATATAACTATTAACCTTTCTGTCTTAAGCAGCAGTGAATTCCCTATTCTTTTTACACCTGTTTAATTTCCTGACATTTGGATTTTTAAAAATCTCAATTTCTTGGAAAATACTTGAGTACCAAGATGAAAGTAGAATGCATTTGTCTGAGACAGGAACGCATTGAAAATATTTCAAACTGCAATAGATAAATAACTGATACGAAGATAACTTTTTTCAATATTTTCATTACGGAAACAATTAAACTTTGGATTTGGAATTGAATAAAACTACATGCACACCTCAATTGCATTGCTCACAGGCAGTGTAGCACAAAGTCTAACTACACATAGAAGATATTCAATTAATTATGTAGAAAAGAATTATAAGACAATAATAGCACATCACAGTCTAAATGTTCAGTGCCATGCAATTCCTGAGCACAGTATACTGCAATAGCTTCCTTCCCTATTTCGAAGAGGTAAAATTAGGTGAAAATTAAAATTTCCAGAGCAAGCTTAAAGAAACAAAGAAGAGATGGAAGGAAGGAAGGAAAGAAAAAGAAAGTGATAAAGAAAGAGAGAAAGAAAAAAGAAGGAAGGGAAAAGAGAAAGGCCAGGCACAGTGGTTCATATGTGTAATCTCAGCACTTTGAGAGGCTGAAGCAGGAGGATCTCTTGAATCCAGAAGTTTGAGACCAGCCTGGGCAACATAGCCAGACTTTGTATCAAAGAAAGAAAGAGAGAAAGAGAAAGAGTGAGAGCTAGAGCTAGAGAAAGAGAAAGAGGGAGGGAGAGGAGGGGAAGGAGGAAGGAAGAGGGGAAGGAGGGAGGTATGTAGGGCGGGGGAAGCAGCAAGCCCATTGCCTCCAAGCACACCCAAAGCAATATAGATAAACTCAGTTTTTGTGGAAAGAGGTTTGCATAGAAAACCCTTATATTACATTTAATAACCCTCTAAAAATGTCATCTACCCTTCCTATAAGTTCACTGTTTTACAGTCACTGACCATATCTGGGCATAAGTTTTTATAGGTGAGACACAGAGCAGAAACCACATTATCATGTAACAGTAAGATTCAGTAAGATTCAGTTTTTGTCATGAGGGAAGTTGATTTGCTATTTTGTCTGGAAACATCATCTGTATGCACCTCCACCATTCTCCAAGGGGAAGTTATAAGACAGTACTTGCTATGCTGCATAGAAAATTACAGTCTACAGACTGATAAGATCAAAAGGAAGGTGCTAATATGCAAGCAGTTACTAGAAGTGTCAAATAAAGTGTCATGTTAATTAATATATACACATGCTTGTGATATGTTTACAGAAGAATATTGCATGTAGAGTGTTGCTATGTGTGGAGACTTCTGCCATAATCTGGTTTCATCATTTTCTGTTTAAACCCCATGTTTATGAACTATTTTTAACAGAATAGTTGTAAGATTGCAAAGTATAGATATCTCAATTGTGCTTTTAAAATAACCAGCTGTGGAACTGAAAATATATGATTAAGAAAATATCATTCGTATTTTAATAGAGTTGATCTAGAAGATTTTAGCTGGCAGGCTGGGATAGACAAGCATCGGCCACATTTCACTACAAATGACATAGAGAAACTCCCTTCCTGGAGTGGCATGCCAAGTGTTCATTCATTCCCTTCCCTTCTGGAAGTTTATATAGGTACATAAAAGCCTTGTGGAGAATTGGGAGAAAGCCAGGAGGCATTGCAGGACCACAATTTCAGTGCTCCTGTCTGTACATATGATTCTTCTTACAATGTCTTAAGTGTCGCTAAAACCCATCATGATAACCTGGCATTCTCAAAAATGTCCAGTCTATATTTTAGAGGGGTATTTCTTTAAATATGGTACAGGGCCAGCTTCCTTCACAATCACTTTGTGTACTATCTAAATTGCAATTTCTGAGTCCAAGGCCACATCACCTGTGTAGGGAACCAGGGAAACATGCAGTGGAAACTTTGCAGTCTGAAAACCACTTCCAGAGGATATATAATGTAGTGAGTGTAGTGATTAAAAGAAAACATGAGAACCAAATTGTCTGGGTTTGAAGTTAGGTTTCATTTAGGTATAAGCTGTGAAACACTGAGCAAGTTACTTAACTTTATTAGACCTTAGGTTCCTGATCTTTAAAAAGGGCACAGCTGTGAATTATACAACAATGCCTATGTAATATATATATAGAAGCTTAAGTAAATTAATAGTGTAAGCAGCTTAGAGAAATGTTAAGCTCTAAATACATGTTAAAATTATTTTTGGGCCGGGCATGCTGACTCAAACCTCCTGTAATCCCAGCACTTTGGGAGGACAAGTAGAGAGGATTCCCTGAGCCCAGGGGTTCAAGACCAGCCTGGGCAACTTGGTGAAACCTAGTCTCTACAATATATCAGAAAAATTAGCTGGTCATGGGAGTACACGCCTGTAGTTCCGACTATGTGGAAAGCTGAGACAGAAGGATTGCCTGGGCCCAGCAGGTCGATGCTGGGGTGGCTATGTGCGAGCCACTGCACTCCAGCCTAGGTGACAGAGTGAGACTGACTCAAAAAAACATATATTTTTGAGGTTACCATGTAAAGGGATTCTGTTAATCCATACAGTTTCAGTTTTCCCACTCAGCCCTCCCTACCACTCTCCCCTCCCACCAGCCTCTGTTTCTATACAGTTTTTTTAAAATTTTGATTCTAAGCTCTGTAAGGACCGGGTTGATTTGCTCACCACTTTGCAAAATGTCTGGGATGTTGTACTCTGAATATTTTTTTTAAATTTGATATAATTTAATACTGCCTTCTCTTCTTATAAAAAGCAAGAGCGAAGGAACAAAGGCTAATGGCTTTCTATCTCATAGGAAATTAGCCTGAGACGAGAAAAAAGTTGTAGACTCTTCAAATACAGAAAACTTGTGGACTTTATTTAAACTTTTCTTATAAAATATAGGCTTGTGGTTCTTTATCTCAGTGTTGCTTTTATTTTATTTTATTTTATTTAAACGTTGCTTCTACATAAGCATAGAAGTTTCCCTCATAGTCTTATCTCTGCTTGCCCCCAGCCTCATCTGTTACTATGCCTTCCCTTTATACCCTAAACTTCAGGTACATTAAACTTCTTATATTTCCTACCAGGGGTCACGAGCTCTCTTCGCTAAGAGTTATCATACATGCTGTACTTTCTTCCTGAAAAGTCTCAGAATCTTCCCCATCTCCATTCTAAATTGTCAGTGGACCTGGTTCTTAGTCCACTTCATGGAACATTTTGTGTACAGGAATCTTGTCTCATTCATCCTTAGTTCACCAAGGCAGGGTATAGGGAATCTTTCACTTTTCTATTGAAGAAAGGAAGGAACCAAGAAAATTTTAGTCTATGATTCTTCCGATTTGCTTGTGTTCTTCTGTCAAGCATGCATAGACATTAATACAGGTTATCATGGTCTCACTAGTAACTTGGCATTGAGTGTGCCAGGGGCAAGAATGGCTAACTAGAAAGAGGATGACCAGGCTGAGGAACATTCAACCGGAGAGAACATTGCAAGAAAGCCTTACAGAAGTTTTATCTTCTAAGATATCTCAGAAACCACTCAACCACACTACTATTGCATTCTGTTATTTACAGGCTAACATGAGGGCCACCCCACATTCAATGAAAGGTGACTAAAAAAGAGCATACCTGAATGCAAGAGACTTGATTTATCAGTGAGGAGACGGAAGATCTTTTGAGAAAAGACACGCTACTCATTCATCTTCTTCTGCCTTCTAAGATAAATTACAAAGAAGTGTGTCACATGAACCCTGCAGAAACTTTTAGATCTGCTACACCTGGGTTCATAGTCTCACTCCACCATTTACCAGTCATATGTTATCCCTTTGTACCTCATATAATCTTTACAAGGGAAATAACAATACCTATCTATATTGTAGGGTTATTTTAAGAATTAAAGATAAAATGGGAACAATGTGTGCTGTAAAGTAGACCCTTAGTAAATGGTGGTTATTGTGCATACCTTTTTAGTAATTTAAGAAATAAATGCTTATTTAACATGAGAAAGAGATTAACTACAAGATTTTATGTTTTTCCTCTCTAAAAAAACCTCCAAATCAGCTCTACTCTGAATGTCATTAAGTAGTGTAAGATTATATATTTTCAGCTCAGTTTCAATGTATTTTATATACATGTAAGCCTTTAAATCTGAGGTAAAATCAATAAAGTTTAAATGCTTTATTGATTTCAAGCTATCAACAACAGTGAGTAAACAGAAACTTGAAAATATTCTTTATTCAGCTGAATTGTTGATAAGACAGTGTCCCAAAGATACTTGGCACTTATATCATAAAACCGCATGCCCTTTGCTAACTAATGAAAATGACTTGCAAGTCTACAACTTCTAAACCCATCAGTCATTACAATTTTATTTTAATAAAATATTAATAATTTTTTTTCTTTGTTTTTTAGGAAACTTGGACCTGAGAGGTTAAGTGACTTGATCAAGTTCATCCCACAAGTTAATGGTAGAGAGAAAACTAAACTGCATCTCTAACTGAGCTTGTGGCATTGCTGCTAGAGTACAAACTGCTATCCCAGCTCCTTTCCAGTTGTTACCAAAAGTAAACAAAGAGTGCTTTGCAGGGCATCATTCTACTTTAGCCATCGGGTATTGTATTTTGATTAGACAAGCAAGTAAAAATCTTGGGAAAACAAGGGCAAGAGAACATTACGATGACATTTCTGAGTAAAATCAGGATCACTGACCCCTGAAGATGATTTGTTTTGAGCCTTATAGCAAGATGAATTTTCAACAAATTGATGTTCTTGATGACTTCAAGGCTAGGAAAAATATTGAGAGGTCAACTAATGCAATCTCCTGTTTTAAAACGAGATCCATATACACTGTAATATAGCAATAATGGAACTTACTCTTCTCAAAATTGCTAGCAAAAAGTTCTCTTAGTTCTGCTTACAGAATAATAATAACACATCTAATATTGTATCCAAAAAATACTTTCTCAGTCGTCTTTACCAATTTTCTTATTTTAAATATGGAGAAACAGAAATTCAAAGTCCTTGTCCAGTGATTTTTGTTTCGTCGCTTACTTTGTCACTATACTATACCTTCTAGCTGTACAATAGGCAATATCAGAAAGTTCCTAAAACATCTTCAATTTATATTAATACTATTAATTTAATTTTTGTTATCAACATTAAATATAATAATGTATGAGAGTTTTACATACCATTTTTTCCATATTTAATTCCCAGTTTCTCTCACATTGCTTAACAGATAGAAGGCATTGAGAACATGCATGCTAAGTGAAGGATGGACGAATGCATGAAATAATTACCTCAATTTTACTACTAGTGGGATAGGCAAATAATTCTATCTGTACAGCTCTAAGTTTTTACGTATTAAGGTATATCCTGAGGAACTAACTTTTCAGATGAAATAAAGAAATCAAACAGGTAGTCATTATTAAGAAATGTTTCTTTTATTTGGCATTGTGTTTTTTGGGACATGACAACCTCCTGGTCTCTTCCGTAACTGTGTTACCATTGACTGTGTATTCGATGTGCACCAGACTCTGAGTTAAAAACCTAAGTTTTACTTTATTCAATCCTTACAACAGCCTTATTGAACAGTTTTTGGTAACTGATGAGAGTTAATGATGAGATTAGAAATGAATACTGTGTTATCTGGCTTCAAAAATCTGTGTCCTTAAACATAATATTCCTCAATCATAAGACAAAGATACACCAAACATCTATTTTCTTTCTTTCCTTCTCTCTTTTTCTTTCTTTCTTTCTTTCTTTCTCTTTCTTTTCTTTCTTTCTTTCTTTCTTTCTTTCTTTCTTTCTTTCTTTCTTTCTTTTTCTTTCTTTTTCCTCCTTTATAACCAACAAGTACTGTTTGAGCACATCTTTTACATAAGATTATGAACCTAGGATTACTGAAATATGCTTTCTCCATTCTAAGCTGGATGAACTTCTACTCTTATACCATCTCTTCTTAAGAGAGGCAGTCTCATCAGCATGGTTGATCAGAATCTGAGACATCTGTTGGAACATATTGAATAAATCTGGTTACTGTGTCTTAAAAGCAGTAGAGCAGTTGGGATTTTTTCTTTTCATTCCCTCTTACATGTGCAGATATAAGTAAGAGAGCTAGACTTTTTTCTGTATTGAAGGAAATGCTGCATCTTCTCTCTGCTTTTATCATGAGACATGCTTAGGTCTAGAAAGAGTGTGTTTTTTCTGGGCTTGCTCCATTTTACTCCATTCCCTCCAGGACTGATTGGCAAGTTCTTATCACATTACAATGGTAAGATTGCACTTTAAGGTCAGAGAGGGAAGAGAGGAAAAGATCTAAGATCAGAAAGAAAGAAACCTTACTCAGTCATTCCGACCTGAACCAATGACAAAGTAAAAAACAGCTCTGTTCACAACCAGAGTGCAGTTTCCCAATGGAATATAAATAATACTCAAAAAAGGCAAAGATTGTGGTCTCTGACCATGTTTAAATAAGATACAGACAAGGTTTCTCATGACTACAAAAATGAAAATGACTCATGTGAAACTCTGAAACTAAGCATTCTCATCTCCTAATGTACATTGAAATTTTTTTTTTTTGAGTGATAGCTGTTCTTCGGTATGGCAATTTTAACATCACTTCTTCTGTCGCCTAGGTAAAAACTTGTTATGATTTCCAGTCATTAAATTGCCCTAACTTTTTAATGAACTCTGAATCCAAACTGGTCTCACTTCTCTCATTCCTGCTCAGAATCCTGTATTACAAGCCCCAATCCTATGAGAAGCTTCTCCAACCTTCTCCCTTTCCACTTAGGTTCCCCTGGGGCATATCTTTCCTTTCTGCAACAGGTTAAATAATCTAAACATTCTTTTTTAACCACAGATATGTTCCTAGCGGCTTTAGAGGTAGGCTTCCTTACTGTGTTTTCCATGCCACACCACAGTCTCCAAATGTTGTAGTAGTTCCATAACTATGGAGTCCTGGGTCCTTGCCCAGCTATACATCAAAGTTATAAATACTTTTCTGTAGAATTATTGTGCTTCACAGTATAGCTTCTATCTTAGGTCAGGCTACGATAACAAAATGCCTATATGACTTATAAACAGAAAATACCTATGTGGCTTATAACAACAGAAATTTATTTCTCACAGTTCTGAAGGTTGGGAGCCCAAGAACAGTATGCTAGTATGGCTGAGTTCTGGTGAGTACTTTCTTCCAGGTATCAAACTGCCAACTTGCTTTGTTTATATAACTTCTAAAAGAATACACAAGGGCTATCTGATTTTCCCTTTATTAAGAGCTCTGGAATCCTTCCAGCCTGGATTTGATTTTCTGCCCTTCTACCTACTGACTGAGTGACCTTGGAAATGTTCTAAATCTATCTGACCATCTATATATATAATATAGAAATGATTATTATCATTGTCAGGACTCAGAGGACTATCAACATGGTACTGAATACAAAGATGTTTTCTAAATAATGAAGTCTACAAAAATAATAATTATACACATTAGTATTATTATCATCATTGCTATTATTTGGTGGATCAAAAATTGAAGTAATGACTCAGAAGAGTACAATGCATCTCTGTCATGCAGATTGTTTCATAACTCACTGTATCAGTGGGCACATTCTTTTCAAAATGACAAAAACAATACATCAAAGATTTGAATCTTTATTTTCCCCCAAAGGGAAGGTACCGAGTTTATGATGATTGATTGTGACCTTGAAAATATAATTATTTCCCTGGTACTGAAAATGCAATTTATTCTTTTCTGTATTTAGGATAGATGGAGAAATTTCACACTGACCTGCAGAAATAGTGGGAAGGCACCTGCATTCAAAACACAAATGAGGCTATTGTAGGTTCATCAAGCCAGTTCTTAAATTGTGACTAACAAGTAGATTCAAGTGTATATTTTTTACATGCTCATATTTTTATTATATGGGTTGTTTATTTTTGAATGCTGTTCATTGGTAAACTAAGAGAATAGTCAAAGGGATCAGCTAATATTTCCAACTAGCTTTGAAGTGACCCCAAATGAGATTTTTTATGTTTCAGACTCTAGAAAACTGAGAGAAAAGATATAAGTTCCCAATATTTACCATGTCTGGTACAGTATAAGTACATGGCTTCAGACATTTTGGAATAAAAAGCTTAGATACCATATTTACTAGCTTTGTTTTTTCAAATGTAACAACTGCTTTGGGTCTCAGTTTGGTATGCATAAATCAGAAACACTAATAACTTATTTGAAGACTGGTGTCTGTAATGAGTTCTATAAAATACATGCTCAATATATGGTAGCTATTATTGTCAGTCATTTGAAACATAAACACCAAAAGGACAGATTATTTTATATTGTATACTTCTGTCCTTTCTCTACACTAGAATTTCATTTACATTTGTAATTGTGCAATAAAGAATAGTATTTTACTTTATTGTCTTAAGGCACTATAACATCCGACTCTGTCTAATAGATCCAACTTCCAGAGTCTGTGCATTTTTATTTAGTTCATTCACTTTAAAGCATGAGACTTCCTTTTGCGCAGATCCCTGGACACCCATCCACTTCATACCCTACACATTCCTGACTCAATGACAGTTTTTGTGCAATTTCTCCAATATTTTCCACACTCAAATACTCTTCTCTGTCCTTCTTAACCCTCCATATTTTACAAAAGCTTTACCTCTTCTTTAAGGATAGAAAGTAGTGGAATGAAAAAAACAGATTGTTTGGAGTGTAGAATAAGGGTCAGTGTGACAGACAAAATAATGAATTCCAAGATGTTCACATCCTACTTCATGAAACCTGTGAATATTTTAGATTACATGGCAAAGATAAATTAATATTGCAGATGAAATTAAAGCTATTAGTCAGCTGACTTTAGGACAAGGAGATTATCCTGGATTATCCAAGCAAGTCCAATATAATCACAAGAGTTCTTAACCAGAAGAAAACAAGTGTTACTGTCAAAATGATGATATAAGAGCCCTTAAATATGGAAGAAGGGTCCAGAGAATCAGTGTCAGAGCGATGCAGCATGAGAAAGAATGACCAGCCATTGGTGGTTTAAAAATGGAAAGGGGCCATAAACTAAACAATGCAGGTAACTTTTAGAAGGTGGAAAAGACAAGAAAATAGAATCTACCTTAGACCCTCCAGTAGGAAAGGTAGATTTTACAGCACCTTGACTTTAGTCCAGTAAGACCTATTTGTGACTTCCAACCTCTGAAACTGTAAAGTAACAAATCTGTGTTGCTTTATGTCATCAAGTTTGTGGTAAAAAACTTATACAGTCAGTAAACTTTTTCTGTAAAGGGTCAGTTAGAAAATATTTGACACTTTGCAGACCATACTGTTTTTTTGTCACAATAACTCAACACTGCCAATCTAGTGTAAAGGCAGTTTCAGATAATACATAAATGATTAGAAATAGTTTTCTTCCAATAAAATTTTATTTGTAAAAAGAAATGGTGGGCCAGATTTCACTTGTGAGCCATAGTTTGCTGAGTTCTATTGAGGTTTGCTTGTGAACTGACAATTCCAGTACTTTAGATCCTTGGGCAAGTTATTTAAGTATATGTAATATATTTGAGCCTTAGTTGCCTTGAATGAACAATGGTATCACTTATATTTATGTGTGTCAGAGGTAGCTAACTCTCTCCAAAAATTCATGTCCCCCTTTCCATAATGGAAGTTGTACCTGGATAGAGGTTGCCTGCCAAAACTACTTTTCCTGCATTCCTTACAGTTAGTTAACAGCCACAACCTTTTAGACCCAGGGATTTTAGCCTGAGTAATGAGTATCATTTCCATGCTTTGTCCACATAAACCTTTTGAATTACTTTCTTCCAGGGAATTTTCTCCTCTGGCTGAAATGGATGTAATCCCAAGAATGATTTTGAATGTCATAATTTGAAGATGGAAAGCCTATGTTCTTGGGTCCCTAACGACAACATGGAAGACAAGAGTCCAACCTAACTATACACACACACACACACACACACACACACATGCACACACACATATATATTATAAAACACTGTGTGAGCAAAAATAAACTTTCAGTATTTTGAGTCATTATAACTTCTCAAGTCTATTTGTATAACAGTTAGTATACTCTAAATAATATTATGTTTTGAGTTGTAAAGATTAAATAAAACATTAGGTAAAATACTGTCAACAACACTTAGGATAGTACTTAGCAGATATTAGTTACAAAGATTCTTGTTTTTTAAGTCTTACAACTCTCTGTTCCACACTTTGCAATGTTATTTTACAATGTTCCACACTGGGATGTTCGTCTTTTCTCTATAATTTGACAGGGAACATTCTTCTCTATTTTTGAGTCAATGTGACATAGTATTTTTAAAAATGGGCTTTGAAATTTGTTACATCAGGTTTCACTCTCTTGCAAGTCTCCATCCCCCTAAAAGCTTATCATTTAATTTAATGTCCCTTAACCTGTATTTCACTATGTACAAAATGATAGTCAACAAATGACAGAGAGCTCTAATGCTTTGCTCTTCTATATGTATTAATGTATGTCAAGTTTTACTAGAGGCCAATAAATACTCATTGTGTCATTCATTCGTTGATCAATAATTCAATATCATTAAAGTTTTAAATAGTGTCTGGATAGTACTGTCAATTTGTTTAATTATTTTGTGATATATTATGACATTGCAACAAGAAATGTGAGTTTTAAAGACAGTTAAGCATGAGATCAATGGAGAAAAAAACTTTGAGGGAGAAAACTTGTACATACCAGCCATGAGATCACACTTTTTATGTGATCACTTATATAGCCTTCTAACTTGAATTTTCATATCCATAAAATAGAGAAACCTGGACAGTTTGTAGAGAAAATTAAAACAAATAAATAAAAATTTCTAATATAGACCCTGATACATAGTAAGAATTCAATGAATGATTTTTACTACTATTGCTATCATTATTACGATTGAGTTATAAAGTCTTAGGAATAATGATCACTTTTAAGATTGATTATAATTATTATTATTAACAAAATCATATTGTGTGACTGATATTTTCTAAAGGTTGAGCTCAAAATCCTTTTTCCAGGAGTTGATGTAATCCCATTCCAGCATGCTGAACTTTGCAAGAGAGTAGCAGACTTGACTTGTACATGTATTGGCTAAGCCCTGAAGATGATAAATGATTTTCATTAAAATTCACCCCACTCTATGTAAACCCAAATACTGTACACAGTTAAATTTTCTGATAAATCAAAAAAGTCTATGTGAAAGCTGAATACAAAACAGGGGTTATTTGAAAAGTGAGACTAGTTAATCAACTTATTTGCATATATAGTTGGACATTCTGCTTAGTTATCCATCAAGCAATCAAGGAAATATAAATCACTGTTTCAGTGTTACTTTTATATTATAAGACACTGCACAGCTCTAGCACTAAGAAAGCTATAGATCATTACCAACAATATTTATTGAACCATTGCAGTCTGCATAGGAAAATAAAGAACCCACCATGCCAATAATGTCAAGACTCTCAGGAAAGTTCTTTCTTTTTTTTCTGGATTGATCAAGGCCATAGTTTCATCCTCCACTTGTATAGAAATAGACAGCAACAAAGCCATAGCTCAAATTTTTCATTCTTTTCACACTACAGGTATGAATGTCTGTTTGCTTTTATGATACCTGTACCTAGCCTCATTCTGGTCTTCTGCCTTTAATTTCTAGAGCTGTCATTCCTCTATTTTCAAAAACCCTATTTCAAAGATATAATAGACTCCAATTTTATTTTTTCCCTTTGTAACAAATGATCATCACCCATAGCAGTTCTGTCTTCTAAACATCAGTCACATTGCCTTTTTGCTATCTTTGTCAACTTCCATGGAAAAGTCTTTAATGCTTTAAATAAGTATTTCTAAAGTAGTCACCTAATCTTCAGCTTTGACATCCTATTTTCAGAAAATATGCACATGAGTAGCAAACTTAAATGTCTCTAGGGACAGGCATATGCTGCACAACGTGAAGCCAATTATAGACACAAGTACATTTTGCATATTATACTATGAAACACTACCCATTTGCACAAAATACATGGTCTGTTCTATTTTTCTTGAAAATCTGTGTTTTTTCCTAATTTTGATCACTTGCCAATTACATTATTTGTTTCAATTAACTTGTATTTACATATCTCAAAATGTCAAATAGTACTAAAATTGTCATTAAAAAGTAGTAGCTTCTTGTCCCCAAATTTTTACTCTTAATTCTTGCTCCCCTACAGAAAACACTTTTAGTAAATTTACCTGTTCTGTTTGGGATTTGCATCTACATTTTTAAAGAATATTCTTATATCACTATTCTGGTTATCCTAATTTACTTTAACATTCTACTTTAAAATAAGATACTTAGTTTTCATACTCCTCTTCAAGAGCTACATTAACACTATTTTTATATAAATAGAGCAGTGATTTTTGAGTAACATGCATCACAATTACCTTGAAGGCTTAATAAAATACAGTTTGTGTGCCTCATTCTCAGAGTTTCTGATTCAGTACTTTTGAAGGAGAACCCAATAATTAGGATTTCAAATCAAAGCAGTATTATGATCACAATTTCTCATGTGGTTCCAACAATGATGTTCTGGAACACATTGTGAATCACTGAATTTTTACAGCATCATTATTTGTAAAATCAATATTTGTTGCTGTTATTTTAGTGACCCAAATGTCATTCTATCCTGTGCCACATAGTGTACTGTAATCATATTTCTATCATCCTGAAATATTTTCTTCTTCTTACTATAGTTGGTAATTTTTAATAATTCTATTCCCAAATTCTCTGATAGAACTAACATTCTGGTCCAAGATATTCAATAATATACCAACATATTTAATTTTTTTAGAAGTATCTCTTCTGGAGTCACGTATATTTTGTAATACAAAACATTTCAACCATGTCCTCTTTAGGCGCAACTTCTGTTTTAAGACCTCCAGAAAATTTTCTTGTTTTTTTCCTAGATTAAATATTTTGAGCCGGGCTCGGTGGCTCAGTCTGTGATCCCGTGCCTTTGGGAGGCTGAGGTGAGTGGATTGCCTGAGCCCGAGGGTTTGAGACCCGCCTGGGCAGCAAGACCTCATCTCTACAAT
>NW_007259860.1:207972-273971 GCF_000164805.1 Carlito syrichta
AAAAAAAAAAAAAAAAAATATATATATATATATATATATATATATATAGTTGTTGTTGTTATTGTTGTTGTTGCTGTTGTTTCCTGGACTGTACTTCTTAAAAAATCTGAGTCAGAGTCTCTCTGTCACCCAGGCTGGAGTGCAGTGGCATGATCAGTCTCAGCACAGCCTCAAACTTTTGGGCTCAGGTGATCCTTCCATCTCAGTCTCTCAAGTAGCTGAAACTACAAGTGCACGCCACCACACTCAGCTAATTTTTGTGGGGTTTTTGTTTGTTTGTTTGTTTGTTTGTAGAAACAAGATCTCATTATATTGCCTAGGCTGGTCTCAAACTTCCAGGCTCAAGCCATCCTCCTGCCTTGGTCACTCAAAGTGCAGGGATTACAGGCATGCGCCACTGGATTGCAATTTTTTCTCTTCCATAGTTGTCATTTTTATTTGACTGAAAAAATCCCCCCTAGGCACCCCTGGAATTAGTTTATATATTAAGTTATCCTTATTATATTTACACATTTGCCTGCTAGTTTCACTTGTTACACATTTATTGATTGGAAATTATTTTCTCTCAGTTTTTGAAGCACACTGCTTCATTTTTCTCTTTTACCCTTGCTGTTGAGAAATCAGATACCATTTTTATTCTGGAAACTTTGCATCTTATATGTGTATGGGCATATGTGGAAATGGAAGATGTTATATAATTTACAATGTCTGTGACATTGTAAACCCAGACAGAGTATGGCAGAGTCTTATTAAAGCTGGTAGACAAAAATAACACAAAATACTAGAACCTCTAACCTAAAAAGAAAGTATATTTCCTGAGACATGTATCTTTTCTCTTGGGGCAGAATATTTTTGGCAATAGGTGTGTATGTGTGTGTATGTGCACGTGTGTGCATGCTAGATACCTTCCAATTCTCTAGTTCATGTTCTGTCAATATATCTGTCCTTGACTCCATGTGGCTTTAGTAGAGCTATTCATGACAAAATCTTGCTACAATCTTTAGGATAAGTGAATGACTCAGACTGGCTGATAAAAGCAGTATTTCTATATACCAGGTCTAGAAATGGGAACAGGACCCCTCATGAACAATTCTGTTGTTGTAGGAAAATTAGTCCCCTTTCTAATGGGTTTGCAAAAAGGAAGAGATTATAAAGTTCTTGCGACTGTTGGTCATTACGCATACCAAGTAACAAGAGCCTCTCTGAGAAGAAGTAAAAGAGAGACAACCAAAGAGGGAAATTAAGCTTTGATGACATATCTGTCACAGAAGTCACTCTTGTCTTTTCTGCTACGTAAAACAGCAAATTTCCTTTTCATTAAACTATGCAGTTTTATTTTCTGGTGGTTGAAATAGACAAAGTCTGGAAGAATGTACTTTCCATCCATTTTGTGGGTGAGTCATTTATGCCATTAAACAGAATATTTAATATATTTTAAACTCCCTATGTGCAAGCAGAAAAAATTTTCAAAGGATCAAAGTGTCTCTTAGTAGCATGTTTTCAAATGTTCATTTATAACTTACAAAAGCTTTTTAACGTAAGTATAAAGTCAAAGCTAAAGTGATAATAAAGTAATGCAGTATATGTGTTTGGTAAACTGCAAAAACTATTAACATTCATTATTACTCTTGTTGTAGTTAGTATAGTTTTATTAATGTTATTATGAGTTTAATGCCACAGATTTATTATTCTTCATGCATTCTACCGGCTGGAGCTCATGACATAGTGATCAGTGTGTCTACTGTCACGGTGCTTGTATTGTATCATTATTTATTAATGTGAACAGTGCCATCATATCAAACAAATTGTATGATGGACCATTATATTTGTGGAACGTTTTATTATAACCAGTCACAGTGCCACATGTCCCCCTCTTGCTGCTGTTATTTTGCTGAACATTTTAGTGCTTCTCTTTGGTATGTCTTGCCTCTTATCCACTTCAATCATAATCTCACTTTAATTGACTCCTCTTTGGCAAATATAAACATTATCTTCCTTACTCCTGGAATTAATAACTTCTTTGATGGCTTATCATCTTTTTTGTTGTTGTTCTTCAGTGTCCATTTTCCAATTAAAATGGAAATTAAATGAAACTGAATATGACAACCAAAATCATACATGTAACATTTGGTGGATTTGGATTCCATGGAGTGCTAAACAAAACTATTTATATCTGATCTTATTTGTTGTTTTTCACAAGTATGTAATACGTATATTATATTCAAGGGGGACCCCTCCAAAAGGGAATTATTTTTTAGAGGGCAGGCCTCTCATAACACATACTACCACCACTAGGTAAGTGTTCTAGGAACCCATCTGCATCAGTGTACCAGCAAAGCATTATTCTGAGAGGCTGCATTTGGCTTCAGAGAATTTTTTTTGGAGATTATTTCAATATGTTTGCCCATTCATGATAGATGATTTATGAGTGCACCTACCCACAACTGTGCTAAGTGTTCAGTAAGTTTTGACAAAAAAACAGCATGGCCCCTGTACCTCACCCTCCCTATTCATCCAATCTGGCCCCAAACAACTTTTTTGATTTGTTTTGTTTCCCCAGATGAAAATTGTCCTGAAAGGGAAATGCTTTGCCAATGTAGAATGTGAAACAAAAATTGGTAGAAGTACTAAAAAGCATCAAAACAAACAAGTTTAAAACTGTTTTGAGCAGTGGAAAAGGTATCTTAATAGATGTATTGCATCAAACGGAGAGTATTTGAAGGTGATAGAAGTTTAAACATAATAGAATAGATCCACAACTTTTTATAAATAAATTATGTTTGTTGTGAGGTTCTACTTCATACATACATATATGCACAAATAGATAGGTAGATGATGATAGATAATAGATCAATGATAGATAGATAGATAGATTGATAGATAGATAAAGGCTTTTTATTCATTGACATTTTTATTTCTCAACCCTAAATCTCCTAATCTATTTTAACTGACAATTTCACTTTTCTGTTTTGTGTACTTATATTTGCTTGCATTCGTCTCAATCTCTTTCTTATTTGAACATAATTCTTAGTTCTACCACTCCTGTTTGTTTAGCTTCATTTGTGAGAACTTAAAGGCACTGAACAAATGTGCTCCATTTCATCTGGCAATATCCCACTCACTCCCCAACCATTCCTCTTCCCCAAACAAAAACTGCATTGCCTTATCTTCAGATATTCCCATCTGCAGAATTAGTGAGACTTTGACCCTTGAGTCAATCTTGTCCAAAGCAAAATGAACATTAACTGCTTCCATCTAGGCTTAAATTCTTCTAGCCTGAAGATTCCAATAGTAGGTCATCCTACTATACCTGGAAGGTCACTGATATTCCCTGAATCCCCTTCCTCTGCCCCGTTTCTTTTATTTCACCCGGCTGAAGGCAGATGACCTTAGAGTTGACTTTGGGACATTGCATTGCTTCCAGCACCCAATTATATAGACTAGGACTTTGACATTTCCTCTTTTATTACTTTGCATTTAATTTTATTTGAAAAAGAGTAAGTTATGGCCATGATTAATAAAATAAAAATATAGAAGTAAAAATAAATTAAAATCACAAATCGTTCCAACATTTGAGAAAAGCATTCTTTATTTTAAGATACATTGTTTCTCTTCTAAAAAAAAAATTATGCTCCTAAGGAACAATGGCATAAATTTTAAAAGAATAAGAATTTTAAATTCTGTATTGGCCAGGCATGGTGACTTGCACCTATAATCCCAGCATTTCAGGAGGCCAAGGTGAGAGGGTTGCTTGAGCCAGAAGTTTGAGACCAACCTGGGCAACATAGTAAGTGCTTATGTCTACAAAAAAAATACAAAAAATTGCCAGTCATGGTGGTATGTTTCTGTAGTCCTAGCTTCTCAGGAAACTGAGACAGGAGGATAACTTGAGTCCAGGAAGTTAAGGCTTCTGTGAGTCCCAGAAACATGCCACTTCAGCCTGAGTAACAGAGTGATAACTTGTCTCAAAAAAAAAAAAAAATCAGTTAATATTTTATATAATTTTTTTAGTTAACAGATTTGTTCTTTTCATAATACCAACCATGTTGCCCATTGAAGCTGGGCTGGATAAAAAAATGTGGTACATATACACAATGGAATATTATGCAGCCATAAAGAAAGACACACATATGGACTTTGCAGCAACTTGGGTGGATTTAGAGTCGATCATACTCAGTGATCTATCACAGAAACAAAGAGCAGAGTACCATATGTTCTCATTTCTAAGCAGACCTTGAACAATTATAATACTATAAGAAAGCAATTGGCAGTAGTGGGAAACTGTCAGGTGAGGGGTGGGATTGGCAGTTGAGGGAAACTGCTAGGGGAAGGAGGGGCATACCTCACCAACAAGGGTAACTGCATAATAAATGTTTGTATACCTAACCCTGAATTGTACCCCACATCTTTATAATAAAAAATAAAAATACAGTAAAATAAATAATACATCATGAATATCTTCTTTAATAAAAATATAGTCTCTGTATTAGTCAGCACAGACTGTCATAACAAAATACCACAGACTGAATGGCTTAAACAACAGAAATTTATTTTCTTACAGTCCTGGGAAATAGAAGTTCAAATACTGAGGTCCCTTCGGGGTTGCCTTCCAATGAATTATCGGCTTCCTAAAGTGCTGGTATTACAGATGTGAGCCACCATGGTTTGCTCATAGCTTCTCTCTCACTGTGATTTTATGTGGTTTTTTTCTCTGTCTGCACATAATGTGAGATAGATCTGGTGATTCTTTTTTTATTATTAGGATACCATGAACACTATCAGTTTAGGGTCCCATCCCTATGTCCACATTTAACCTTTATTACCTTCCTAAAGGCTCTAGCTCAAAATATATTCACATTGGTGGTTAGAGAGTCAATATACGTGTTTTCTTGGGGACACAATTCAGTCCATAACAATTAGTTTAATGTAATTTTTAATATTTGCAATAATTTTAATTATACATGTGTACCACAGTTTTCTTGATTAATTACATTTTGTTTATTTGTATCGTGTTCAATTCTCTTTTTCTCTTAATTTTTAAAAAAATAATTTATAAATAATACTGTAATTAACAGTTTTTCTCATATATAACATTTTACATTGCTTCTCAATTATTTTATTTGGGTAAAATATTCCCAGAAATAAAATTACTTGATCAAATTAGTTTTAAGATCCATACAACCAAATGCTTTCCAGATAGGTCATACCAATTTAGTCTCATAATATTTGTGATCAGCATGTCCTTTCTCTTCCACTTACCAGAACTGGGTGTCAACATTTTCATTGAATATATGTCATTTGGGAGCAAAAAACCCCATTTTTGTTGTGCCAAATTTTTATTTTTACTTGTTTTATTGGATTAGTTATGAAACTCATTTTACTTTCATTTTTTTCTGTCTCTCTCAAGTGGCTGGAGATATTTGCCTAAAATCTGTTCTTATGGCAAAGGATTGATTACTCATAACTGTACCTCCCTTATGACAATCACTTCCCTTGCTGGTCCATGAGGACTCCTTAATTCTATGCTTTATCACTTGGGTAGCCTTCACTGCTTTGTGTCTGTCAGTTTCTGTTGGACCACTTGTCTAGCTCCCCTCTCTCTTTATGTCTTTGTTTCAGCCATTCTCTCCGTAGTTATGGCCAACTCTAATTTATTCACCTTTCTAAATGCTGCTAATCCTGGAACAACCAAACTCAAGGATCAATTTCTACAAAAGCTTTCCCTAAATTTCTCATTCTTATTAAATAGCCAGTCCCTCCAACTCCCAATGCATACATCAACACAAAAAGGATGCCCAATAAATGATAAATTATATTATTATTATCACACTTACTTAGCGTATGTTATAAAACTTCCCTCACTGTAATTTAATTATTGCCTTTTCTCTTATATCTTATTTATTAAACGGACTACATGGTCCTTGAAGATAAGGTTCATATTTTGTTAACAATTCAAATAATAAGGCATAGCAATAAATTGATTTGTGTGATCAATTATTAAATGAACAGTGTATAGGAGAATTATCTCAATTTAAGGTCAAACTATCAAGGTTGTCTCCATTCCAGTTTCTTCTTCACCCAATTTGAGGACAAACTTGAACTTGACTCCACTTAGGAGACTGATTCATGTTAGCTCTTTCTCCTATAAACCAAGGGCCCACTTAATATTTGAATAGTGTTTTTAAAAATTTATGCAGAATTTTTTTTTTATTTATTTATTTATTTACTTATTTATTTATTTATTTATGTATTTATTTATTTTTTGAGTTGGAGTCTCACTCTGTCACCCAGACTGGAGTGCAGTGGCTGCTCCCGGCCACCACAGCCTCGACCTGCTGGGCTCCAGTGATCCTTCCGCCTCAGCCTTCCAAGTAGCTGGAATTACAGGCATGCGCTACCACGCCCGGCTGATTTTTTGACTTATTGTAGAGATGAGGTCTCACTGCCCAGGCGGGTCTCGAACCCGGCTCAGGCAATCCACTCACCTCAGCCTCCCAAAGGCGCGGGATTACAGGCTGAGCCACCAAGCCTGGCTCAGAATTTTTAAAAAATTTAGAATAGTTTTAGATTTATAGGAAAGTCACAAAGTACAGATAGGTAACATATAACCTTACCAAATTTTCTCTGTGTTTAATATTTTATATTATGATGGCACATTTGTCACAAGGAAGCAACATTGATATATCACTATTAGCTATATTTTATTAGGATTTCACTATTATTTTCTAGTGACTTTATTTAAAATTTATTTTATTTTAAAGATGTGGGGTACAATTCAGGATTTGGTATACAAGTCATCATCATACAGATAAAGTTTGGACCTCCCTTGGTCCCCACTTTGCCTATCTGAGATCAGATACTCATTAATGTTATGTTCCCCCCATCCTTCCCCTGGCAGTTTCTGGCTACTGTCAAACTCTTTTTCATAGTTTTGTGGTAAATGTTCAGGGTCCTCTAATGCCTTTTAAACTAATCTTTTCCAGAATGCCACATCACATTTAGTTGTCATGTCTCCTTACACTTCTCTTGCCTGTGAAATTTCTCAGACTTTGCTTGGTTTTGATGATGTTGACAGTTTTAAGAGGTACTAAACAGGTATTGCATAGAACTGACTCAATGTGGATTTATGTGATTTTTTTTCTAGTGCTTAGACAGGGTGTCTTAGTCCATTCAGGTTGTTATAACAAAATATTATAAACTGGTAGTCAATAAACAACTGAAATTTATTTCTCACAGTTCTGGAGGCAAAGAAATCCATGATCAAGTTTCCAGCAGAATGGTGTCTTGTGAAAGCTTGCTTACTGGTTCATGAACAGTTGTCATTTTGCACTGTTCACAGGTAGCAGAAGGGGCAAGAAGTCTCTCTTGGATCTCTTTAATAGGGCATTAATCTTCATGAGGGCTATATCCTCATAACCTAATCAATTCCAACTATTATCACTTTGGGGGTTGGTAATTCAACATATCAACTTTGGGGTCACACAAACATTCAGACCACAATACTACCCAGTAGTGTTATTTGTTCAATACATTTTTAAAATTCAAATTGTTCTGGCTTTGGACATCAGGAGTTCTTTTAGGTTGGCTCCATGTCCCTTGACACATCCCCATCCTTTTATTTCTTTGAGAAGTTTCCAACTTTTTAACAACACAAAATGCTTCCATTTTGTATAATTCATGCTCCAGCTCTGGAATCAGTCATTTCTCCAAGGAGTACTTGTTTCTTATCTTGGAAAATGAGATTAAAAAGTAAGGTCTGAAAGCTAAGTTTCCACTCTCTTTAGACTGGTTTTCTGGGCTGGAGAGGCAAGCATCATTACCACAGCAAATGTCAGTCCACTGTCCACATTTCTCACAAAAACATACCTGCCTAGAAATACCTATGTGTCCTGCCCTTCACATGGGATTTAAAGTCACTCATGCAGCCAAAATCTGAAGGAGCTATAGCTTAGGGCCCTGTATACTGCCCATGCTATAATACTGCCCATGCTGATCCAGGAAAGCCAGACTGATTTCTTATTCTTGCCCATATCTTAGTGAATTTCATTTTGCTTATCCTCACCCAATTTCTCTTTTTATCAGTTCAAACTATGACTGAGTCCCCTTGGGTATACTGGGCAGAAAAGTCATTCTTGTGAGACCTGGTTACAAGGTGAAGATTTTTGGAATCTATAGGTAAATAAGGTTACTCTGATATTACAACCACTAAGAGTATTCTCATAGACTAATTTGATCACATTTTTAGGTATTATAGATCTACATATTTTTCTCTTTCTCTGGGCATAAAATGTTCTGTGAATAATAATGTTTTATGAAGGAAAGAATACAATATTTGAGGCAGCAGACTAATATAATGAGTCATTTGGTAGTGCTGCTAACATTTTTGGATTACCTTTTGTTATAATATAATATAAGAAATGATCAGTAGATTATACAAAATTAAATAGCATATAATAAGAGTGATGATGCCCAATAGAAATTTAATGTCTATTCAAGTTTTCTATTTTCTCAGCATGTCTTTTCAGAATTTCTGTGACGTATGAGTTAAAGGATATGTCCCAGTATTTTTGCAGACAGCTGTCAGAACTGAACAACCTAGTTGTCTATTTTTATTCACATAATGAGAAAATCAGTTTTATCCAATTCTTTATCAACTGATATGTTTTACCTGAAATTCTCTATATCTTGTGGAGCAGTAGATTACAGTTACATTGAAATAGCTTGAAATTGTGCAACATTACTTGACTTCCCCCTGGAGAATGTTTATTGACCACGGTTTTATTCCAAAGTTTTGGATTTTTTTATCTAAAAGAAATAGATTTATTTTGCCTACATCAGTCAACTTTAGTTTAAAAAAAAAAGGTGACCATATACATGTGACATGTACAGCAACTTTTCACAGAAAGGTGTGTTCAAGTGGTGACTACTACTGAAAATTGGATCAAAAGAACAAACCGTTTACAGCGTACATCGCTATTAAATAGAATGGATTTATTTTGAATAATGGTCATAACTAAATTTCAAGAGAGATGATTTATTTTTATAGGGTTGGACACTGATAGTTTTCTTTCCCTCCTGGGCAATTGCAATGATGGATTTTTGTTACATTTCAATAGATGTTTTTCACAGAGTCCCTGGAATGCCCCATAGGAGGAATGTGCAGAAGCAACAAAAAATATGATTATTAAAAGAAGATTTCTACTCCTAACTTTATATAAAAGTTTCTGACTCAGTTGTTTGGATACAAATGAGTCTTTTCCAGAGAGAACTTCTATAGCATGAATACAATACAGGAGCTAGTACCGTGAGTTCACGAACCAGACTCAAACCCAGGGTTTCAGTCCAGGTCCCTTCACCTACTAGCTCTGTCATCTTGAGAAAATTACTTAATCTATCATCCATCAAATGGAGCCAATGCAAACACGAATAGCTTCATAGAATTGTGGTGGACTTTATAGGAGCTTCCAAGAAAAGCATTTAACACAATTCCTGATGTGTGAGAAGTGTTCAGTAGTTATTAGAGGCTAATATTTACTCACAAGTGAGTTCAGATGAAAGTTATGACAGTTAATTTTATGTGTCAACTTGATTGAACCTTGGGGTACATTTGAGTATTTTGTTGAACATTATTTTGGGTGTTTCTGCCAAATTGTTTTTGTATGAGATTAACATTCAAATTGGTAGACTGAATATAGTAGAATGCTGACTTAAATGTAAGCAGGCTTCATCTAATCAGTTGAAAGCCTGAATACAACAAAATGTTTGACCCTTTTACTAGCAAGAGACCATTTCTCTTACCTTTGAACTAGGAGATTGGCTTCTTCCTGCCTTTGACTCAAACTGAAACACTGGTTTTTCTGGGCCTCCAGCTTGCTGACTCTCCCTGCAGATCTAGGGCCTTATCAACCTCATAAGCATACGATCAATTTTAATACATACATTAAGAGAAACTTGAGCAATGTAAAGGTAAAATAGAGAAAGAAAGATGAGATCTTAAAAGGCCCAAGCATGCTGATTTGTAATTTCTACGATGCTCTCTTGAGTTGTCATTCTTCCACCCTATGTTGACCTGTCAGTGTCACAGTCATTAAAGTGCAGCCAGTGTTGGTGTAAATTTATAATTGGCGTAATCCTTATTGCTGACATGTCAATATTTAACTTGCATTAACCTTTCCTTTGAGGCTGACAAATTGTGCATCTGTGGCTTGTTCAGTCTAATTTTTCATGTCATTACCTTGCAAAGCATACAGATTTATAATGTCACAGTGTGATAGATGCAGGTCCCTCCTTTGCCTTGGAAAAGAGTTTCAACCCACTTAGATTATCCATCGGTTTATTTATTTATTTCCAGTCCCACCTATTTTTAAAGACCACCAGTGAATTTACCTCTCCCAGTGGCCCATATTTTGAGGACAAATAGAAGGGGACCCCTGTCAGGAATTGTTAACACGCTGCTGCTGAGAAGCCTACACATTGTTCTGTTCTGTCTCACACAAAACAGCCTTCATCTGTGTGTGCATGTTGTCGCTAAGGATTTGTGGACAGAAAATGAAAACCAGCAAAGGAAAATTAGGTCAGAATAGTGTATGGGAAACAAAGTGACATTCTTGTCAGTTTTACCTAATCTCAGAACAGAGTTGTAATTTCCTTGGGTCATGGACAGCTGAGACTTGAACATCATTATTTCTATGTTTTTCGTTGTTGTTTTAATTTATACTTTCTCCTTTCCCCCACTCTCCACAAACTTTAGATACAAAAGTAGGCAAGTGTCCAGGAGTTCTCATTTGAAACACTTGGACTAGAATGCTGTGGATTTGGGACAGCAGGAGGCTTAGCAAGGTTGACAATTATCCCGTGAGTGTTCGTAGTGTCATTCCAAAATGGGTTTATGTAAAGATTTAAAATGGTTACCTGTTAGTAATCACCTTCTCCAAATTCCACAACACTGTACAGACACCAAGTCACTCTTTCACAGTTCAATAAACTGTTTTAAAGTAGTGGAGTTATCCAACCTCCTTGCAGCAAGTCCAGTAAATTTATTTAAAGTGATCTAAGGGCCAGGCTCGGTGGCACAGCCTGTCATCCCAGCACTTTTGGAGGCCGAGGCGAGTGGATTGCCCAAACCCACAGGTTCGAGACCAGCCCGGGCAACTTGGCGAGACCTCGTCTTTACAATAAAAACAACAAAATTAGCTGGACGTGGTAGCGGCATGCCTGTAGTCCTAGCTACTTGGAAGGCGGAGGTGGAAGGATCGCTGGAGCACAGCAGGTCAATGCTGGGGTGGCTGGGAGAATGCCATTGCACTCCAGCCTGGGCAACAGAGTGAGACTCCAACTCAAAAAATATATAAAATGAAATAAAATAGACAAAGTTATCTAAGATAAATAATGAGAGTCACAAAAAACATATATTTCAAAATAAGATGGTTATTTTAATTTACATTTATAGAAAGTTTGAGAAAAATCCAAAAAAACTGACACTAAAATTTTCATCTCACTTTGGCAAAGTGTTATTTACACATGTGGTATTAAAATGTAGCAAACACTGGTCTATTTCCTGAATCCTAGATTCAACTCTAACATATGTAGAAAGTCTTGGATGTTTTATGAAAGTTAAAAGTAGTTAATGCAAGCAATTGAATAACACTCTTTCTAATTCATCACTTATATTTGGCTATCCTGGTCACACAAATGCCAAAGCAAAACTGATGTTGAATTTTCAATTACTGTTAAGAATGTCTTGTTTTGTTTTTCAGCTTCTCAACTTCCAATATATATTCTATAAACAAAACTGATAAATTCCAAGAGACAGAGTTAAAAATTGTCTCAGATCAGTCTATGCCAATGCTAAAATCATATTGACAATCACATTTCCAGTAAGGTTTTAGTTTATCATAATGAAACATGATAAATTAGTTGACCGAACAGAGATAGCCATTCCAAGCAAACAATCAAAGTAAGGCTAGATTATCTTTCATTTTGTTTTGTCTTTCTCTTAGCCATAAAATTTACTCTTCAAATACTATATTGAGTTTCTATAAGAGCCCAATCCATAAAATAGGTTGGAACAGGAAAATTTTAGCTGAAGCAGGGACTGTGTTCTGAAGCCCAAATCACGATGATCTCTTTTATCTAACCAATTTCCTTCCCAGAGCGTCTATGTCATGCACAATTTGAGAACTCCAGATTCTATTCAACTTTTGGTTTACAAGTGAGAAAAATATACCTGAAGAGTATCAAGTGAATGAATTAACATTCGACTTTAAGCAGCAGAACAAGAACTAGAAATTAGATGCCCAGTTTTTAAGTCTGGCATCCTTTTCATTCGGACAGGTCAGGAGACTTTCATGATGGCACAAGTTTGTTTATATACTCAACTCAGTATTTGGTGTGCCTCTACCACCATATGTCAGACATTGTTCTACGGGCTGGAGACATGAACATTTTAATTTTTAAAAATCCCACCTTTCATAAAGTTAGAGGAGATAGGCAATGCACAGTGAATGTATTACTATGCAACATAATGTAAGTGTAGTCAAGGAAACAAGTAAGATAAGTTGTATAAGGTAATAGGGAATGCACTTTCAATACAGTTACCAGGGAAAGTGTGTCAAAAAGTGTGTTTGAACAGACACCAGAGGGATAAGGAAAGTAGTAGTGAGGAAAAGTATTTAAGACATAATAAACAGCAAATGCCCAGAATTAGTGTTCTGGGCACACTTAAGGCAGCCAGAAGGCCAGAGGCTGGAACACAGTGAGTGGGGGCTAGGGAGGAGGTTAGGCTGAAAAGAGAGTTTTGGAGGCCGTGGAGATAATTTCAGATTGATTTGAGTCTGTATGGAAGCCATTTCAGGGGTTTTGTTTGTTTGTTTGTTTGTTTGTTTTATTTTTTGAGTTGGAGTCTTACTCTGTCACCCAGACTGGAGTGCAGTGGCACGCTCCCAGCCACCACAGCCTCAACCTGCTGGGCTCTGGCGATCCTTCCATCACCCTTCCAAGGAGCTAGAACTACAGGTGTGCGCTACTATGCCCGGCTAATTTTTGATCTATTGTACAGATGAGGTCTCACCAAGTTGCCCAGGTGGGTCTCGAACCCGCGGGCTCAGGCAATCCACTCACCTCGGTTTCCCAAAGTGCTGGGATTACAGGCTGAGTCACCAAGCCCGGCTGCATTTCATGGTTCATTTTGAGTGAGTGACATGTTGAAAAGAATTATTCTTTCTATTGAATGAGTTATTCTTTCTACTGAATGAACTATAGAGAAGCAAAATTAGAAGCAGACATATGTACTAATAAATAATGATGCTGATCCTTTATGTCTATATAATATCTTCTCTCTAAAGTTCTCAGTGCTATTAATTTAATTTTTACAATTGTTCTGAGAGATAGATAAGTCACATGATATTAATTTTACCTAACAGATTGGAAGCTAAGATAGTAAGGTAGATGATCAAGTACATAGTCATATTTCTTTTTTCTTTTTTGGGATGGTTGGGATTGGAGTCTCACTCTGTCGCCCAGGCTGGAGGGCAGTGAAACGCTCCCAGACACCACAATCTCAATCTGCTGGGCTCAGGTGATCCTTCCACCTCAGCCTTCCAAGTAACTGGCATGCACCATCACACCCGGCTAGTTTTTTGACTTGTTGTGGAGAGGCGGTCCCACCAAGTTGCCCAGGCTGGTCTTGAACCCATGGGCTCAGGCAGTCCTCTCACCTTGGCCTCCCAAAGTGCTGAGATTACAGGCATGAGGCACTGTGCCTGGTATAGTCATATTTCAAGGCCAGTGGTTTACTACAATAATGACGATCTTTCACTGGTGGTTTCTCAGGATGGAAGTAGGCAGGGAGAGAGATAAGTTTCTACTTAGAAGGGAAAGTGAAGATCAGCAGCTTTTTAATTTAATCAACCCTCCTTCAGGATATGTTGTATGTCAGACACCCCTTTGGGCACTGAAAACATGGAGAAAAAGTCAATTTCTCTACTGACAAAGTCTATTTGGGAATGTAACAATTACTATCAATTTTTTAGTCTTCACTGTATGCTAAGCAATTTACAAGTGGTGTACATTTTAATTTGTCTATTAATTGCATGCTGGTCAGGCTTGGTAGCTCAGCCTGTAATCCCAGCACTTTGGGAGGCCCAGGAGAGTAGAGTGCCTGAGCCCATGGTTTCGAGACCAGCATGGGCAACTTGGCGAGATCTCGTCTCTACAATAAAAATCAAAAATTAGCTGGACGTGGTAGCAGGGCGTCTATAGCTTCAGCTACTTGGAAGGCTGAGGCAGAAGGATAGCCAGAACCCAGTAGGTCGACACTGGGGTGACAGTGAGTGTTCCACTTCACTTCAGCCTGGGCGACAAAGTGAGACGCCAACTCAAGAAAAAAAAATAATAATAATAAAAGAATCACATGCTATGGGTACAATTAGCCATCCTTTACTGTCTGTGGGGAATAGGTTTCAGGAACCTTTATGGATACCAAAATCCACAGATGCTCAAGTCCCTTGTATAAAATGGTGTCATATTTTCATAGCATTTGCACATCCTTCAATATGCTTTAAATCATCTCTAGATTACTGATAATACGTAAAACAATATAAATAATGGTCATATTTTACTGTTAAAGAATAATAACAAGAATAAAAGGATTGTACGTGCTCAGTATATAGGCACTGTCCCCCTCCCCCCAATAATTCTGATCCACGGTTAGTTGAATCCAAGGATGGGGAACTCAAACATACAGAGATCCAACTGTATAATAAGCAGTTCACAGAAAGTGAAATTAAGGAACAGAAAAATTAAACAATTTATGCAAAGTTGCTCAGTGTGTAATTTGTGAGCTTTGGGATTCAAGCTTAAATTTAACCCAGAAGTCTATTCTCTTAACTCTCTTGACTCAACATTCTGCATGTTTTAATCTCTGTTGCGTTCCTCTTCCATTCTTTATATCTCTTTTCTCACATTTTGCTTATCTTGGCTTGTGAATTTATGGTTCTCATCAAGTGAGTTGGTGAGGATAAGAACTTCAGTGGGCTTGAGCTTACGCAGGCAGATAAGATACAGAGCAATACACTATACTGAATCATGATCAAAAAAGATCTCTCTCTCTCTCTCTTTCTCTCTCATAGCCAGTGACACTGACTCTATCCAATTTAGGCTTTTCCTCATTGTCAAAGGAAGCTCTTATCTTGCACTTTTTTGTTTTTGTTTCTCAAAAACTTTTAGAAAACTTGAAAGTATTGCCAGCTTCCCAGTTCTCTAGTATCATCATGCATTCACAGGATCAAGTATGCATAAGCAGGATGAAATAAATTTCCAGATTAGTTGATGGCCCCATAATTCAAACTGTATCTCTTCCCTAGAAATCTAAATGCAATCACTGCATACATAAGAATTTTATATGGCTTATTTGGGAGACAAATATTTAAGAGCATGGACCCTGAACGTTAGTTTAAAAACTGACTACCCTGCTTACTGGTACATCTATTGTGAGTACATTACATGATGTTTTTGTGTTTCACTTTTCTCCTTGATAAATGGAAACAATGATGTGTTTACCTCACAAAGTCATTTTGAGAACTTAACGAATTGATTAATTAAAATATGAAGTGTTGTATACATGTAATTGCTATTATTTGAACTCAAACATCAAAAGTCCTTTTTAAAAATTAGGAGCTGTTCTTTTCACAATACCAAAAACATGGAAGCAACCATACTGCCGATCAAAGCTGGACTGGATAAAAAAAAAAAATGTGGTACATATACACAATGTAATATTATGCAGCCATAAAGAAGGACAAACATATGCACTTTGCAGTGTGGATGGATTTAGAGTCTATCATACTCAGTGATCTATCACAGAAACAAAGATCAGAGTACCATATGGTCTCACCTTGAACAATTATCATGATACTATAAGAAAGGGATTGGCAGTAGTAGGAAACTGCCAGGGGAGGGAGGATGAGGGAAACTACCAGGGGAAGGTGGGGCACACCTCATCAACATGGGTACCTGCTTAATGAACATTTGTATACCTAACCCTCAATTGTACCCCACATGTTTAAAATATGAACATTTGTATACCTAACCTGAATTGTACCCCACATCTTTAAAGTACATTTTAAAAATTAGGAGCTTTTTTTTTTACTAATGAAAGTAATTAACTATTTTTTTACTAATGAAAATAATTAACTTTTATTTAACTAATGAAAGTAATGAAAACTATTTTTACTACTGAAAGTAATTAGCTTTTGTGTTCTTCAAAAGTCAGAAAAGCCTTTTCTATAAAGGACCCGAGAGTAGATATCAACTCTGCTATTGTAGCCTCAATGCAGCCACAGGCTATAAATAAATAAATAATGTGGCTGTGTTCTAAAAAAACTTTATTTATAAAAATATGTGGGCCATGGTTTACCAACTCTTGGTGTCTGTATATCAATAAGATGTTCTCCCAGATGTATCACATATTTCACTTCATTTAACTTTCAAAACAATGTAATTAAGGTGTTCTCATTATATTCATATATGTGAAAAAACATTAGCTTCAAATGAGTGACTTTAGCCAAAGTGTTAATGTGTGGGGTCAATCCCGCTTCAGACTTTGGTTAGTGTGACTTCAAAAGTCCAAACTTAAACTATTCAGTTATATTATTTCTTCATACAATAAAATATTATAACTTGGTACCTTATCTGTAGATGAGTGATAATTTTAGCCTTAAGCAACAGAATTAACTGAAGGAAGGGCACAACAAAGTAGAAATTACATGTGTGGGGAATAATGGCCCATAGAATGAAATGGTATTACTATTGCCAATATTATTTATATAATTTTCTCAGTATTTTACTAAAATGCTTACTGATTAACCTTGTAATCAGCTAACAATAAAATCTTGGTTTAAAACAGAAATCATACACATCTATGAAATGAGCAAATATAAAGTAAATAAATAGACTTCTTTGTGGCAAATATGGCTCTAACAGCTAAGTATAAAGTAGGGACTAGATTGCTGCATTCAGAAAAAAAGACAATAAAATATACACAAAATAATCTTTTACTTTAATAATTACTTTGTCTCATGGTTTCATATTCTATGAAGAAAATAAAGCAGAGTAAACGTGATAGAGGGTAAAGAGGAATGGCTGCTATTTTGCACAAGATGGTCAGGAAATTCCTGTCTGAACAGTTCCACTATGGATAAATCTAGAAGAAATTATGCAGCAATTCACATAGATATCTTTCTCAACAGTATTCTAAGCAGAGGGAACAGCAAGCACATAAATATTGAGATGGGGTTGTTCTTACAACAACAAATGGCCGAATAAGAGTAGGAGACTGAGAGAGGATGATACAAGGGTCAAAGACAAAGAGAGAGATGGGGTGGGGGAGAGAGAGAAGAGAGTGAGAATGAGACAAGAGAGTGAGGCAGGGAGGGAGGCGGGAAAGGAGGAAAGAAAAGAGGGAGAGAAAGGGAGAAAGAAAAGGGAGATAGTTAAATAAAGGAAACTCATAATGTTGTGTAGAGAATAGATAGGAGATGGGGGCAAGAGTGAAAACAGGATGAATAGGAGTGATTAGATGAATGGAGTTTCTGGAAGATCAATGAAGGAGTGGGCATGTTAATTTTGAGGTGCACATTAAATATCCAAGTAGGGATACAGAATGTGCAATTGGAAAAAAGAGCCTGGAACTCGAGTTTTGGGGAGATGTGAGAAAATTGGCCATTTGGAACCATTAGACATAATGATATCATCAAACATTTAAATGCTGATGCCACAAGAAGCCTGGCTGGGTCATGTGGGATGTGCTCCTATTTGGTGTTCAGTCTCCAGTTTTTTGGAGAATAAATCAGTTAAGAAGTCACAGGGAATATAGTATTAGAATTGTGACAGAATGATTCCCTAAAAGCCAAGTGTATAAATATTTCAGAAAGAATAGAGTATTCACATATATACAATAGTACTAAATCAAGGGAAAGAGAAGCTGATAAATGACTGTTGAATTTAGCAGAGGTCATTGGTAATTGGCAAAAACAACTATGGTGGACATGGTGGGAGGAAAATCTTCCTGGGGTTAAGAAACAATGATACTAAGATAGGAAATAGATGGTTATGAAGGCAGGAAATAGAAACTACACTTGTTCTCTGGGGGATATAAGTATAAATACAAGGCAGTTGCTCCAAGGAAATTGAGAGTCAGAAAATTTGGTTTGTTTGTTGGTTTGTTTTTTTGAAGGAGATATTCCAGAGACTACCTGCAGATATGATTGACCAGGTAGATAAGGTAATGTTATGATACTGGAAGTGGAGGATCTTTTGCAGGATTGATTCCCTGAGTAGAGAAACTGGCAAAGAATGCAGTGTACAGATGGGTGAGTTGCCCTTAGAAGCAGCAAGTTGATTCATCAGAATAGAAGGAAGTCAGAGGAGTGAACTAGGCTAATAGGTTTAATCATGGAAGCCTGTGCAATTTCTCTTCAGATTCCTCCTGTGTTCTCTGTATGTTAAGAAGGATCAGCAATTGAAACTCAGAAGGAAAGAGCATATGTTGGAGACTTAAGAAGACTTAAGATTTCGAAGTTTCTTGATGCATAGGAAAGTCAAAGAAAGAGAAGTTAATTGGTACAAAAGAGTAACGTCCTTTCAGCAATCAAGGCGTAAAAGTATACATATTAGTCTGTGTATGTTTTTCTCCACATTTACTGCACGTGTTGACTGGGAAGGAGAGTTGAATTTTAACTATGATGGGGGCCTCACCAGCTATGTTAGGTAAATAAGGGAAAAGGAGTTAGGCAAGGAATTGCCTTTGATGATGAATTATGAGGCCAGGTATGGTGGAAGTAAAGGAAATAAGGGATATAAGAAATAATGAGAAAGTAGTTTGGGAATCTTAGGTGGGTATAGAAATTGGTGAAGAAAAATGAGGTAGAGGAAGAGAAGTGGAAACATAAGGTATAATAATTTAAACATAGCTTTATAAATTAAGTATGGAAAAGGGAAATTATTGACAACAACAGCATCTAGATTGTCACCATGATAATGAGTAACAATTTCCTTTATACTTCTTAATTCATTTTAGAGTTCACAATCCGAATAGAATTTTAGATCTTACAAATATTTTTTGGGCAGCCTTTCATTTTGACAGAGTACTTTCCAAAATATTTCAGACTTAAATGGTTACTTTTCCATCGTCACCAGCTTCACTATCCAATAGAGTAGCCATTGGCAAAAAGTGGTTGTCAAAATTTAGATTTTAATTCATTAAAATTAAGTAAAATTTAAAATGCAATTCCTTCATGTCATAAATCACATCTGCAGTGCTCTGGAACCGTATGTGGCTGGACACTGCTGTATTGAACAGTGCGAATCTAAAATGTTTAATTTATTACCAAAAGTTCTACTGAATAATGATATTCTGAAATTTTGTCTCACACCATTCCAAATTCAACACTTCTAGAACAGAGTGGAAACTAAATTTTATTTTGTAAAATTTTGTCTCACACCATTCCAAATTCAACACTTCTAGAACAGAGTGGAAACTAAATTTTATTTTGTAACCACTGATCAGTGCTAGAGATAAGAATCATCTGACAACTACTATGACATGGCAATTGCCTAGATACCATATTTTATGACATCTATGAAATAGTCAGATAATTGCCATGGTTACTATAATTTGAGCTCATGAGAAGTAAACTAAAAAAGCCCCCAAACAATAAACACAAAAGACATGTTTGATTAAAGCAACCATTTCCCATATATTCTCCTGTATTAAAGATTCTAGCTATTAGGGGGTATGGGACAAGTTTGTGATACAAGCCAATAGCGCTTATGATGGTAGCATACCTTTAGTTTTCAAATCAAGTCCATAATATGATTCAAAAAGGAAACTAATATGCAGATGGGGAAAACAAATGATTCTTTTAAAACCATGAAGCTAGCAATTTACTTCCAGGCTTACTTTTTCTGAAAGAAAATGAATGAACAAATATGCAATCAGTTTCTCATAAGTGAAGGTGAGTCAGCTAAACATCTGCTTTATTCTAGCCACATGGCATAATTTTCAGAGGAAATTGCTATGCCTAGAACTAGAATGTTCAAAAGGCTCGTTTTCTAGCAAAGTGAATGTTGTGTTTATTTGACGGAATTGTGTTTCCTATGGCATTTGAGCATATATACAAACATGCACGAGCAGAGAAGTCAAGATCAAGAGAGAAGAAATAATATTTTGAACAATTAATCTGTGCCAGATCTTTGTGAGATAAATGATAATCACTTAATCTTTGCACCAGTTATTTAGTATATGCTTTGTTTTCATCTGTGTTGCAGATGAATGTACTTAGAAACATTAAGATCAGGTAACCTGTCCGTATTCTCAGAATTAATAATATTTAGAAGTTGAAGTCTTTCTAACTATAATAAACTGTTATCATATATAACAGAGATACTTAATACTTGTTGCATTTCCTGGATAAATCAGCGAACACTTTGAGTAGTTCGATGCATTCAACCAGTTAGACAGAGAATAACCATGTTAAATGCAATAGGGATAAGCATATTGAGAGAATTGTTAGGGAGGAAGCAAAGGTTTATTGAATTGCAACTCTGAGTCATATATCAGATTATGCAATTTAAAAATAAAATTTTGAGCTTTCATTGGATTTGACGACATTGGTATTTTCAGTCAATATTTTGATAAATTAGAAACTCGTCTATCAGATATTTTTGCTGTTGTTGTTTTTGTTTGTTTATTTGTTTGAGTTGGAATCTCACTCAGTCACCCAGACTGGAGTGCAGTGGCTGCTCCCGGCCACCACAGCCTCGACCTGCTGGGCTCCGGGGATCCTTCCACCTCAGCCTTTCACGTAACTGGAACTACAGGCCCACGCTACCATGCCCAGCTAATTTTTTGATTTATTGTAGAGATGAGGTCTTGCCAAGTTGCCCAGGCAGGTCTCAAACCCACAGGCTCAGGCAATTCACTCACCTCGGCCTCCCAAAGCGCGGGATTACAGGCTGAGCCACCGAGTCCGGCTCTATCAGATATTTTTAGGTGAAATGTTTGTACATATAGTTACTTTAAATGAGTACCTTCTACCTTATTTAAAATGACTCTAAGAGACACCAACTCTATCAATTCAACTTTCATAACTGTTTTAAAAAGTTCCTTATGATAACAGTTATGTTTTTGAAAGAGATTTTTTTTCCTTAGGCTAGCTAAAGTTTTGTCAACTTTGGTGTTGTTTGTAGAGAACCAACTTTTAGTTTTGTTGGTTTTGTTTATTGTTTTCATTCCTCTACTTTATCCATTTCCACTCTAATCTTTATTATTTTATTTCTTCTGATTACTTTGATTTCACTTGCTCTTATATTCTAGTGGTTTGAGGTGGAGGTTTAGGCTATTGATTTGAGAATTTTTTGTTGTTTAATATAGGAATTTACAGCTATAAATATTCCTCTCAGCACTATTTTAGCTATATTGCATAAATTTTGTCACACTGTATTTTCATTTTTTCATCTCAAAGTTATTTCTTTATTCCTTCTGTGATTCCTTTTTGTTATCCATTGATTATTTAGGAGTATATTATTTAATTTCAATATATTTATGAATTTACAAAATATATTTCTGTCATTGATTTGCAATTGTATTCTATTATGGTCAAAACACATAAACTATTTCAAAAATCTGAAAAGGCTTAAATATTCCCCAACTCATTTTGTAAAGTCAGTATGACCTTGCTACCAAAAATATACACATACATCACAAGAAAAGAAAACAACAAATGAATATTTTAAGAAGTATAATGCAAATATCCTTGACAAAATACTATTCACTAAATATAACAACATATAAAAAGGATAAAATATCATGACAAAGAAGGATTTATAACAAAAATTCAAACTTTAAAAAGTTAAGCAGTGTAACATACACTGTTGATAATTAAAAAAAGACAATCATCTAAAAAGAGCAGGAAAATAATTTAACAAAATCTAAAATCTTTTTACAATAAAAACCACTGACAAATTATGAATACAAGAAAATATTCTCAATGAAAATGACACAAGAAAATATTCTCAATGAAAATGACACAGTAAACAATATACTTAATGATGAAAGTCTTAATGTTTCATGGTAACTTCAGGAAGAAGACAAAGCTGTATTCAATGATTACTTCAAATTAAAAATGTACTGGCAAGAGAAGCCAGGGCAATTACACAAGAAAATACAGTAGAAAGCATTAAGATTGAAATGAAAAAATTGAAATTGTCTCAATTCCATATGATATGGAATTATCCTCTGCCCGCGGGTTCGAGACCCGCCTAGGCAACTTGACGAGACCTCATCTCTACAATAAATTTAAAAAATTAACTGGGCGTGGTAGCTCACGTAGTTCCAGCTACTTGGAAGGCTGAGGTGGAAGGATCGCCGGAGCCCAGCAGGTCGAGGCTGTGGTGGCCGGGAGTGGCCACTGCACTCCAGTCTGGGCAACAGAGTGAAATCCCAACTCCAAAAAAAAAAAAAAAAAAAAAAATTTTATCCTCTTCACACTCATATCTAAAACACCATTAGATCTAATAAATAAGTTCAGCAACTTTGCAGAATACAAAATCAATATAAAAACAATTGTATTTCTATACTCTACAAATGAATGATTACAAAGTTAAATTGAGAAACTAAATTTGTTTACAATAGAATAAAAATAACACAATGTTTAGAAATAAATTTACCAAACAAAATGAAACACTTATTCATTGAAAATCATGAAATATTATCGAAAGAAATTAAAGAAGACACAAATAAGTGGAAAGGCACTTCATGTTCATGAATTAGAAGGCTCAGCTATGTTAACATGGTAATACTCCACTAATTGATCTCCAGATTCAAAGCAATCTGAATCAAAATCTCAGGTGCCTTTTTTTTTTTTTATAGAAATGATAGCCTACTTTCAAAATTCCTTTGGAAATGCAAGGGACTCAGAATCTCCAAAACAATCTTAAAAGAAAAAAAGTTGGAAGAATCATAATTCCCAATTTCAAGTCTTACTAAAAAGCCACAGTAATCAAAACAGTACAGTATCAACATAGGATAGACATACATCTATGAAATAGAATAGAGAGTTCTTTACATTTACGATCAATTGATTTTTGACAGAAGTACCAAGACGATTTAATGAAGAATTAATTGTGTTTCATTTGTTTGTTTGTTTGCTTTCAACAAATGTGCTGGCACAACCAAATGCAATCATAATAATAACAATAACATAAAAAAGGAAATTAGACTCCTACCTTACACTAGTTATAAAATCAACTAAAAAACAACACAGAATAAAATAGAAAACTGATACTATAAAGCTTTTAAAAGAAGACATAGAAGTAAATATTTTTGTCACGGGTTTGGCAATGCTTTTTTAGATAGAACACCAAAAGTACAAGAAATAAATAAAAAATAATTAAGTAAATCCACCTCATCAAAATTAAGAATTTTAGAGTTCAAAGCACACTATTAAGAAAGTTAAAATGCAACACATGAATTGGTAGAAACCTTTTGCAAATCATATATCTAGCATCTTGACCATAAAAAGAACTTCAAAAAGAAAATTTCAAAATGACAAATAAAATGGTTAAAAATTTGAATATACATTTATCCAAAGAAGACATAAAAATTTTCATTTCACACATCAAACTGTCATCAAAGCATTAGTCATTAGAATTATTCAAATCAAAATCACGATGAGCTATCACTTCCATCTCACCATGATATCTATTTGGAAGACTCTTGTACTCCTTGTGGGAATGTAAAATGATGTAGCTGTTTTAATAAAAGTTTGACATTTCCTCTGAAAGTTAACATTAAAGTTACAATGTGACTCAGATATTTTACTTTAAGCTATATAAATCAAAGAGAACTGATGTCCACACAAAAACTTACAGAAGAATGTACACATTGTTCACATTGGCCAAAAAGTGAACTCAAATGCCTATCAGCTAATTAATTGATATACAAAATGTTGATTATTCATGCAATGAAATTTATTTGGGCATAAAAAGGATTGATGTACTAATACATGCTACAATAGGTTTAAATTATGAACTAGTATGATAAATGAAAAAAGTCAGATAGAAAAGATTGCTTATTGTGTGGGCCATTTTTGTGCAATATTCAGAGTAAGTAAATTTAATGTACCAGTGGGCAGAATAGTGGTTGTCAAGGGTTATTGAAAAGGAGAAATGAAGACTGACTACTACAAGATACAGGTTTTTTTCTCTGAAGTGATAAAAATATTCTAAAATTTTGTTGTGAAGAATTCTCTGAATATACTAGTAGCCACTTAACTGTATATTCAAAGTTATGAATACTATTTATGTAATTTGTATCCCAATAAAACTGCTACTTGATTGAACCTATACTTTTTAAATTAAGGGACAATTGTCAGGCAAATCTCTACTGGGTCTTTCTGCAAAAGTCAGTTCAGAATACTTTCTTTTTTATGCAATCTTCCTTTAACACTCATCACTGATACTCTCATCTTAGTAGAAGCACTGTTGAGATGTTTATTGCATTTATCAAAGTGTAAATCCATTAGTTGTTCATATGTTCTTTCGCTATCCTGGAAGTCAAAGATATTTCATTCCAGAATCCTGGCTCTATGTGTTGAATAAATGAACACTGCTAAGAACTACAGGGATGCTACAGATCAAACACAGAGAACAGTTATTTTACAGAATAGGTAATGAAAGACTGCTAATACTGATTATACATGCAGACATAATATGGCGAATGACAAAACCTAGCAATGTTGACGACTGATCTGGTGTTAAGATCGTTGAATTTTAGATGAAGAATAACAAATAAAATCCAAATTAAAAGGACCTCAGAGGGAAGAAATATCTGATGAGAAGGTCAGAGAACAAGTCAGAGAAAGGGAAATGTTTTGGCCTTTTACATCTGAAAGAGTTGCAGGGTCACTTGGGAACAGGGAACAGTAATGCCCTACCAGGAAAATTTATTATGTTGCTAGAAGAGCTTGGAATCATCTCCTCAGTGTGACCCCTTAAAGTTGCAAGATTTCAGTAGCTGCCCATTTTAGGCAATCCATCATTTTCAACTCAGCTGCTCCACCCATATTAGCAAAGTGGATAGCAAATTGTAAAAGAAACAAATGACTTACTTATACAATGAGGTACTTTTTCCCAAATGTCCGTTAAGATGGCAACTTTTTTAGTGACCAAACCTAGCTCTTACATTGTTCATTAGAAGTGGGATAATAGATATGTCTACAAAAGTTTCCCAGGTCTCTTGAAGCAATCTAAACAAATACTACAGGAGAAATGGCTCATGCTTTTTAGTTCCAAAATCATGCAAAAGAGCTGATAAGCTTAATTTTATGACAACAGAGAAGAGGAAAGTTTGTCAGAAACTCATTTTTGTTAGTTAACTGTGATAGGTATGTATAAATAGTTCCATTATTAAGTTAGATACTATAGTAGTATGCAGATTACACAGCTCTATCAATAGCTGGCAAGACACTCAAAAATCACACACATGAAACTCTTATTTTAAGTCCAAATAACATGGTCCCAAACATTTAAAGCTAACAGGATGCTAGAGTACCAGGAGAGAATTTTATTTTCTTAAATTTGCATCTCATACTTTCCAGTAGTTTTGCTCAAGTTTTGGGGACTCCCTCAGACCCACTCCATGGGCCCTCTTTTCATATTGTCTCTTATTTCACCCTCCAAAACTCATCCAATCCTCTTAACACATGCAAGGGTTTGTGCTCTCTTGAGTCTTATGTCATTATCCATCATTCCCTCTAAGAAGTAAGGGGGTCTTTGTATCCTAAAAATGGGAAAGAGTTGGGGTTCTCATGGTCTCACAGTAGTCTGGCTTCCAGGTGGAGAAATCTAAGATGCAATCAGATGCTTTTCAGTGAGAATACTAGGAAACTGCCCGTCTATGTTCTGCAGTTATCATTCTCAAAAATGACTTTTTTCCCCCATGTCTTAAGATATTTTGCCAAAGTTCCCCTTTTATTATTTCTAGGGTTGCTAGGGAACCAGCTAGTCTGGAAATAGACAATAAGATTATGTATTTTCTGTAGACAAATTATTTAAATAATTAATTAAATATTTAAAATGATAAAATGACTAATAGCTAATGTGCTTTTAAGAATTGCCCTGAGACAGCAATTCTAAATAATATCAGTAATAAAAATACTCTCTTCTGTTAGGATAGACCTTTTCCACTGCTCCTACATGCCCTAACCACAACATTGAGGATTTATAGAACTTCCTTAGAAATAGAGGATAATACCATCATGGGAGACACCAGGTCTGATTTATTAAAAACTGTGTTCTTCACAGGAACCATGTGCAAATGAGGATGTATTTTCTGTAGTTGTTTGGGAAAGTATTCTGTAGATGTCTGTTAAATTTAATTGGTCAAATGTTGAATTTAAGTTAATGATTTGTGTGTTTTCTGTCTCAATGATCTGTCTAAAGCTGTTATTGATTGAGGTCTTGAAGTTCCCTACTATTATATTGTGACAACCTATGTCAAACCTTAGGTTAAGTAGCAATGGTTTTATAAATCTGAGTGGTTCTATGTTGGGTGTTTATCTATTTTAAATAGATATTTCATGATGCTGAACTGCCCTTTATCATTATGTAGTGTCTCTCATTGCCCTATTTAATTTGTATTGGTTTGAAGTCTGTTTTATCTAAGAATAGCAACTTTTGTTTATTTTTGTTTTCATTTTCATGATAGGTCTTTCTTCATCCCTTTTCCTTGAGCTTGTGGGTATCATTAGGGTTCGAGACCCGCCTGGGCGGCGAGACCTCATCTCTACAATAAATAATAAAAAAAAATTAAGCTGGGCGTGGTAGCGCGCGCCTGTAATTCCGGCTACTTGGAAGGCTGAGGCGGAAGGATCGCCGGAGCCCAGCAGGTCGAGGCTGCGGTGGCCGGGAGCGGCCGCTGCACTCCAGTCTGGGCGACAGAGTGAGACTCCAACTCAAAAAAAAAAAAAAAAAAAAAAGAAGTAAGGCGGCTCTCCTTGAGACAGAAGAATGGGTCTTATTTTAAAATTCAGTTTGTCACTCTCTGTCTCATAAATGGGGTACTAAAGTCATTGAGATTTAAAGTTACTATATGTACATGTTTAGGGTTCTTAAATAAGCAAAGAGTTGTTCCTGTCATATTGTTGTTGAAGAATTGCTTAGTGGTATCAGTTTTATGGGTGATTTATATTGTCTGGAAGTTGTGAGCTTACTTGTGTACACAGCTTACAGATAATTCTTTTGTTATTCTCCTGTTTCCACTTTTAGAACTCTCTTGCACATTTTTTTTAGGGCTGGTCTTGAGGTGATAGATTCTCTTAGTGCCAGCTTTTCTAAGGACATTATTTCACCTTTATTTATGAAACATATTTTGGCAGGATAAGAAATTTTTGCCTATCATTTTTTACTTTAAGAATATTATAAATGGGAGAGGGAGATGGCTTACTGAAGATATCAAATGATTTCAGTTCTTTGCAAAGAAGCCTATATGGAGGAGCAAACCTAGTGCTTTGTGGGTTGACCTGGAAACCTAAACTGAGATCTACCAAATGATCACCTGAGAATGCAAAGAATGGACAGTTTTAAGCTATAGATACCCTTGGAGGCATCCCTGGTGCATCAAAAAAAAAAAAAGAGAATCCTTTTGGAGACAGAAAAGATAAGTGAAAAAGACAGCTTTTCTTCTCTGTATATTTTATGCAGGCCTCTGCAGTCTCAGCCAAGGGAGCCAAGGGAGACATAACCCAGACACTATTCCCTATTACCCTCCCACACTGACTAGGCACAGACAGCTGCTCTGGGAGAAGACAGAGGCATCAGCAAGTCCCACATGGAACCCAGAAATCCCAGTCCCCAGGAGTTTAATGCTCTAGCTGCTAGCCCTCCACACAAACAGCATCAGTGATAAACATACTGCAGAGGTGGTCTATACCATGCAGGGTGCTCTCCTCCTGCCCTGACCAGTCCCCACCAGAGTCTATGTGATCAAGTCTAGGAAGTCTTTCCAGTACTAGCAGCCCTTGCTAGGTCAGGACTGCAGATGCAGCTTGGCCTCAGGAGACTGCCATTGTGGTTATAGTCACTCCCGCAGAGCAGGACAGGATCTAAGAGGTGGGGCACCCCTGCACAGAACTGTGGTGGCATGACCCCCCTCACCCATGAACAGAGGAAAAAACAAACAATGCCTCATTGCTTCCCTTCTATTCCTGGGTTAAAGCAGAGCATACTGGCCAGACAGTAAGAGGTCAATTCATACCTTCATGAACACCTGAGCCTGAGTACAGCTGCAGGACCCTACCTGGTCACCTAACAATCCTGCTGATGAGACAAGCATTCTGGGGAGGACGCTATCCCTACAGCCTGTCCTGGAGGCAGGGGAAAGCCTCTGAAATGGAAGAAAGGTGTTGCTCCATTTCTGCCAGACTGCACTGGTGAAGCAGTTTCAGACAGTTTTCCCCTGGATCACCACTCTTCCTACCATTGGGGCTACTCCCCAATTAGCAGACCAGAAGAAGGAGGACAGTCAAAACAACAACAACAACAACAACAAAACCCCCCAAAACATCCATCCCAAACAGTAGCAGCAACTTTAATTAAAAAACAATAAAACAAAGAATAAAAAAGAGAAAAGTCTGCCCTCACAGATTAGAAAGACCACCACCAATTACAAAATGCAATCTCTAAAGCCTTAATGAATTGACACCCACAAAAGAGCTTCCCAAATTCCAAGAAATGAAGCTCATCCAAAACAATCTGTTCCTGATAGCAGACATAGAATTCAGACTATGGATGGCAAAGACACTCAAGTATATCCACAAGAAGGGGGACACACAGATCATGCAGGTGACAAAAACAGTGCAGGAAACCAAAAGCTGAGCTGGTCATTATAAGAAATGACCAATCTGAATTCCTGGAAATGAGTAATTCTTCTTGTAATTTCAAAACACAATAGCAAGCCTCAACAGCAGAATCAACCAGGCAGAACAAATAATCTCAGAGCTTGGGAATTAAACTATTGAACTAGCCCAGTCCAACAAAATCTAAGAGAAAAGCCTTGGGAAGAATGAGCAAAGCCTATGAGAGTTTAAGGATTATGTAAAGATACCAGATCTACAGTTGATTGGCATCCTGAAAAAGAAGGAGAAACTAAGAACACCCTGAACAACTTTCTAAGGGATTATCTCAGAAAATTTGTCCTCTCTCATTAGAGAGGTGGCTGTGCAGACACAAGAGATCCAGAGAACTTCTGCAAGGTATTACATGAAATTACCATCCCCAAGACAAATAATAATCTATCTCCACCGTGAAAACCTGGAGGAAAAACTCCTAAATGCAACTAAGGAGAAGAGATAGACCACCTACTGAAAGAGACCCATTAGAATTGCAGCAGACTTCTCAGCAGAAACCCTACAAGTCAGAAGAGACTGAGGTCTCATCTTTAATATTATTAAATAAAAGCAATTCCAACCAAGAACGTCCTATCCCACCAAGCTAAGCTTCCTTCATGAAGGAGAATTAAAATCCTTCCCAGAAATCCAGTTCCTAATAGGATATGCCACCTCTAGCCCTTCAGGAGATATTTTAAAAAGCTGTAAGCACAGAAAAAAAAATTCCACTTATTGCAAAAGTACAGGAAAACACAGGGCTTACAGACCATGAAAATCAACTGTAAAACCTAAAAAGCAAAGCTTCTTCTTTAAAAAAAATTTTTTTTTATTTTAAAGATATGAAGTACAATCTAGAATTAGGTTTACAAGTGATCATCATACAGGTAAAGTTTGGGCATCCCTTTGGTCCTCACTTTACCTGGTTTGAGATCAGGTAAAGTGTACCTGCCTTGCACCCACCACAGCAGTATCCCACTACTGCCAATAAAATGCATCTTCTTAATAGCAAAATGACAGGAACAAATCCCCATATATCAATAATTAATTTAAACATGAATGAACTGAGCATGCCACTCAAAATGTATAGCGTGACAAATTGAATAAAAAAACATGATCCATCCCTCTGCCTTCAGGGATTCCATGTCACTGCAAATGATACCCACAGGCTCAAGGCAAAGGGCTAGAGAAAGATTTTCCAGGCAAATTGAAAGCAAAAAAAGATCAGGAGTAGCTATTCTTATATCATGCAAAACAGACTTTAAGCCAATAGACGTTAAAAAGGACACTACATACTGATAAAAAGTTCAATCTATCAGTACGAAATATCCATCTTAAATATATGTGCACTCAGCATAGAAAGACTCAGATTTATAAAACAATTGCTGATTGAACTCACAGAGGACATAGACAGCCACAAAATTGTAGTCAGAGGCTTTAATACCTCACAAAGAGCCTTAGACAGATCACTGAGGGAAAAAAAATTAAGGGAGTGAGGAATCTTAATTTAATTGAAGCTAATAGACATCTACAGAACACTTCATGCAACAATCACAGAGTATACATCTGCTCATCAGCACATGAAATATATCCCAATATTAGCCACATACCGGAACATAAATCAAACAGGAATAAATTTTAAATGGTTGAAATCATATCAAGCATCTTCTCAGACCACAATAGAATAAAAATAAATATCAGCAACAGGAACTCCCCCAAAACACACAAATATATAGAAATTAAATAACATGTTTCTGAATGACTTTGAGCTAACACTGAAATCAAGTCAAAAATAGAAAAAGTTCTTAGAAACAAATGAAAACAAACTCACAACATACCAAAACCTCTAGGATACCATGAAAACAATGTTGAGAGTGAAGTTTATAACATCACACACACATATCAAGAAAATGCAAGGATCTCAAGTAAATAGTCTAACATCACACCTAAGAGAACTGGAAAGACAAGAACAATCCAATACTAGAATTAGTAGAAAAATGGAAATCATTAAGTCAAAGTCACAAATAAATGAAGTAAAGATTTTTAAAAATCACACAAAGGATCAATGAGATAAAAAACTGATTGCTGAAAGGATACATAAGATTGGCAACCTCTGGCCCAGATTAAGAGTGAGAGATAGAGAGAGAGATGGAAAAAGAGAGAGAGAGGGAGAGAGAGAGAGAGAGAGATTTAAATAAACACAATTAAAAATGAAAAAGGCAATTGTACAACTGATTCTGAAGAAATACAAAAGATTATTAGACATAACTACAAGCATCTGTAATACTAAACTAGAAAATCTAGAGGAAATGGAGGAATTCCTGGCATCACATAGCCTCCCAAGACTAAAACAGGAAGAAATTAAAATCCTAAGCAGACCAATAACAATTCAAGAAATGAACTCAATAATAAGAAAACTCCCACCAAAAAAAAAAACCCTTGCCATGTGATGACTCAGCTGAATTTTTCAAGATATACAAGGAAGAGCTGATACATGCTTGTGGAAAGTAATCCAAGAAATTAGGAAGGAAAGAATTCTCCCTAACTCATTTTAAAAGGTCAGTATCAACCTGATGTCCCAAAATGGCAAAGCCCCAACAAGAAAAGAAAACTACAGGCCAATTTCACTGAAGAACATAGGTGCAAAAATTCTCAACAAGGTTATAACAAATAGCATTCAACAGCACATTTCGAGGATCATTCTTCATGACCAGAGGGGCTTCATTCCCAAGATAAGAGACCAGTTCAACATATGCAAATCAATAAAAATAATTCATCACAGGTGTAAAACAAAAAATTACATGATTATCTCATTTGATAAAATTTCACATCCCTTCTTGATAAAACCCCTCAAATACCCATGCGCTAAAAAGACATTCTTAAAAATAATAAGAGCCATCTATGACAAACTTTCAGTCAACATCATGTTCTATTATACATAAATAAAATATGGTATATATGCACCATGGAATACTAGGCCGCCATGAAAAAGAATGGAATCATGTCCTTTGCAGCAACATGGATGGAGCTTGAGATCATCACCTTATATCAATTGACTAAGAAATAGAAAACCAAACAATGCATGTTGTCACTCAAATGCCACAATTAAATGGTCATCAAAATGGACATAATAGATACTGGGACACCAATAATGGGAAAGGTAGGAATGGGGGTTGAGGTTCAGAAATTAACTATGTGTTATAATGCTCACTATCTTGGAAACAGGCCACCTGAGACCCAATCCCCACCACGACATAAGATGTTCATTTAACAAACCTCCTTGCACTGATAACTTTGGCAAAGTCTCAAAATACAAAAATCAATGTGCAAAAATCAGTTACATTTCTATACAACAACACCAAATAGGCTGAGAACCAAAAACCAAACACAATCCCATACATAATAGCCACACACACACAAAACCCTTAGTATTCATCTTACCAGAGAAGTGAAAGAACGTTACAACAAGAAACACGCATACTGCTCAAATAAATCAAGTACAATACAAACAAATGGAAAAATATACCATGTTCATGAGTTGGAAGAATCAATTTTTTTCAAGATGTCCATTCTACTCAAGGAAACCTACAGATTCAGCACAATCCCCATCAAAGTAACAACATCATTTTTCACATACCTAAAAAAGACAATATAGAAATTTATATGGAATCAAAACAGCCTGAATAACTAAAGCAATCTTCAGCAAAGAGAACAAGATTGGAGGTATCACAGTTCCAGACCTCAAAGTTTACTACAAGACTACAGTAACCAAGACAGCATGATACTGGTACAAAAATAGCCACATAAACCAATGAAACAGGAGAGAATCCAGAAATAAAACTACGAATCTTCAACCACCTCATCTTCAACAAAAGCCAACAAAAACAAGCATTAGGGAAAATAAGCATATCTACCAAATTGTGCTAGTAAAACTGGGAAACCATATCCAGAAGAATGAAACTGAACCTCTCTCTACCTATCACCTTATACAAAAATTAACTCAAAATGGATCAAGGACTTAAATGTGAAATCTCAAACTGTAAAAAAATTTTAAAAGAAAACTTAGGAAACATCTTCCTGGACATCAGAGTAGGCAATAAATTCATGGCCAAACCCTCAAAAGCAAATGTAGTAAATGTTAAGATTGACAGGTGAGACCATATCAAGCTAAAAAGTTTTTGCACTGTAAAATAAACCTTCAAGGAAACAGAGACACAACCCACAAATTGGGAAAAAATATTTGCAAACTATGCAACCAACAAAGGCCTGACATCAAGGATATACAAGAAACTCAAACTAATCAACAGGAAAAAAATAAAATAATAACCCCATTAAAAAATGGGCAAAGGACATGACCAGACACTTTTCAAAGGGAGATATAAAGATAGCTAACAAACATTTGAAAAAATGCTCACCTTCACTATCTCAAAGAAACTCAAATCAAAACTACAAGGAGATCCCACCTCACACTAGTCAGGATAGCTATCATTAAAAAGTAAAAAACAAAAACAAAAACAAAAACAGATGTTGGTGAGACTGTGGAGAAAAGGGAACACTTCTACACCATTGGTGGAAATGTAACCTAGCTCAACCTTTGTGGAAAGCAGTGTGGCATTTTCTTAAGAAACTAAAAATTGAGCTACCATATAATCCAGCAATCTGCTTTCTGTGAATATGCCTGGAGGAATATAAATAATTCTACCAAAAAGACACCTACATATGTATGTTCATTGGAGTTGCAACACTACTTATAATAGCAAAAACATGGAACCAACCCAAGTGCCCATTGGAAAAGAGCTGTATAAAAAAATATGGTACATCTGCATGATGAAATACCACATAGTCATAAGGAACAAAATCATGTATTTTGCAGCAACATGCATGTGACTGGAGACCATCACCCTAAGTGAAATATCACAGAAACAAACAAAAAAAAGAATATAACACATTCTCACTCATAAGTAGTCTCTAAATGTTGGATACACAACCACAAAGCCGGGGACAACTGACACTAAACTCCACTAGTTAGGGATGGGAAGGAGGGGAGATAAGGGACACAAAACCACCCATTGGGTGCCATGTCCACTACCAGAGGTAGAGAGAGCTTATTAGAAGCCCAAGCTTCACCAGCATGCAGTTTACTTATGTAAAAAATCCTCACATGTATCCCACAACTCTAAAATAAAAAGAATAAAAACAATTTCTTACAAAAGTTATAAATGGGTCCCTAATCTCTTCTGGATTGTATGGTTTATGGGTCTCCCTAGGTAGATGTTCTGCCTATATAACTGCCTTTAAGATTTTTTTTTCTTCCATGCTGACCTTGGATAATCTAGTGACAATGTGCCTTGGGATATATCACAGGAGTTCTCTGGATTTCTTGTATCTGCATGTTGACCTCTCTAGCAAGATGAGTGAAATTTTCATGGATTATGACTGTAATTGCTTCCCCTAGAAAGCTCTCGTTTTCTCCTTCTTTCACAGGAATGCCAACCAGAGTTGGATTTGGTTTCTTTACATAATCCCCATTCCTCTTAAAGCCTTTGTTCATGTAAAAAACATTCTTTTGTCTTCATTTTTGTCTGAGTTGCTTCTAGGGATTGGTCTTCAAGCTCTGAAATTCTTTCCTTTGCTTGGCCAAGCCTGCTTTTTAAGACATGTGACAGAGTTTTGAAATTCCTTTAGCAAACGCTTAATGTCCAAGTGTTCAGTATGGTTCTTTTATAGAATGACTATGGCAGCTTTCAGTTCTTGAACTGTTTTCATGAATTCTCTGATTTGAACATCAACTTTCTCTTGACCCTCAATGAATTTCTTTAAATCCATATTTTACATTATGTCTCTGTCATTATGGACACTTCATTTTGTATATAATCCATTGCTTTGGAGTTGGTGTGATCATGTGGTAGCAGGCAGACTCTCTCTCCCTCCCTCTCTCTCTCTCTCTCTCTCTCTCTCTCTCTCTCTCTGTGTGTGTGTGTGTGTGTGTGTGTGTGTGTGTGTTGCCAGAGTTCTTGCACTGATTTCTTCCCATCTGAAGTTGCTGGTGCTTTCCTTCCTTCTTCCTCTCTCCTTTTAAAATGGTTTCTTATCATTAGGATGGAACTTTTTAAAAATTTTTTTCTGTTTTTTTCTTTCCCCCTTACAGATGTGGCTGTGGTATATATTGTGTATGGTCAGTTGGCTCCATTCCTGAGTAATTTTAGAGGGTTGATGCCCTGCAGGGTCCCCTGGTTGCTGTGGCTATTTCAGGGGCTAGAAGTTGTAGTAGTGCTTTTTTGCTAGGTGTTGTAGTTCAAGCTTCTGTCCTGTAGATGATGTTTAAAACTGGGTCCAGTAGCAGCAGCTGCTCCTCAGTTGGACTTTCCAAGGACAACCAGGCCTCAGTCACAGTGATCAAGTGAGTGTGGTGTTCCTTTTGCTCTGCTGGGAGAGGGGGTTCCCTCTGGGGACAGCCCCTTCTTGGAGAAGTAACTGAGATGGGAAAGGGTGCTGGAGGCCTGATAGCTTGCGGCTCTCACTTTGACTGTGGGGTCTGCCTTGTGGGGAGCATGCACAAACGTTGCAGGGGCCTGTTTTGTGGCTCTGGTAGCTGGCTTGCTTGAGGGCAGCAGATTTCTGTGACACATTTAGTTAAGTGTGGGGTCTCCACACTCTCAATGGGCCTGGAGCAGGTTGTTTGTGTCTGACACAGAGTAAACTATATTGTTGAGGCTGCAGGGAGTCCTGACTGCTTGCTGCTTGCATTTATTTAAACTGTGGCATCCGTGTTGAGGAGGGGTGTGCTCAGATGTTACAGAAGACCTGTTCAATAGCACCGGTGACTGGCCTTCCCAATCGGTAAGGCAGGGAGAATTGCTGCAGCATTCAGATGGGCCCCACAATACTCTGCAAACTAGTAGCAGGTGATTAGCACCTGAGGAAAGCAGCCAAGATGGGGGAGGGTGATGGATGCCTTGACTCCTTGCTGCTTCTGTTTATTTCAGCTGCAGAATCAGTGTTGAGGACAAACGCAATCACTCTGTGTTCTCAACAGTGGCAACAGTGGCATTGTTGCAGCTGTAGCTGCAAAGCCTCTGCCCTTTACAGAGAAACCCTTAGTCTCCCTCATTGGTGGGCAGCAGCAGCTGGTGCTGAGTTGCACAGGGGTCAGTGGCTTGAGGGGTTCCACCTGGACTAGGGCAATGTCTCTGCACAGACAGCACTCAAGACTATATTCTGGCCTGCTGCGGCAGGTGGGGGGATGGGAGCATCACAGAGGCTCTTCTTTGAGTTCGATTTCCAGGGTTTGTGGTGTCAACATAGGTTTCTGGAGATTTTCACTCACTCATTTACCCCTTCACCACATTGGGGGACTCCTGCTTCTCCATGCTGGGTCAGTACATCAGGCTGTCTGATTTTACTCTTCTGCCTCTTGTGGGACCCATCACTCTTCTGTTGGGTCCAGGGGTGAGGGGGAGGGTGTGTTCCTCTTCATCCTGCTTGGAGTGTAGAAGCTCACTCCCTATTTTGGTTCCTCTCCATGAGAGAGGTGCACACCAGCCGCTTCCAGCTTGCCATCTCGAACTCCCTCTTTAAAATATTTATTAAATTAAAAGCTTTATATGAGAGGGTATTGTTAACACAGACAACAGCATGTGCACAAAAAAATGTAGGTTAAACTGGACAATATGCTCAGAGGACTATACAAAAATAGAACTCCAGATAAATAAAATATGAGGAGGGCCAGGACATAAGATCATTATGAACGATGAGGACTATGAATAGAGTTTGCCAAAAATTGTAACATATAAAAAGGCAGTAAAGAGTAATGAGGAAGATTAGAGTGCCTCAAATTAAGAGGAGACATGTTTATTTATTCAATTAAACATAGGTTGAGCATTTTCTATGTAACAGATATTTTTCTCTCTAGGAGATGCAGTATTTATAAGTTCTTGTTTCCAAGTAATTCACAATCTAGAGGGAGAAGTAGAAAGCATTAATAGCAAAATATAAAGGGTGTCTGTTTAATTGCCTTCTATATACATACTAGGTACTTTCCAATAACTAGAACGTATCCCAATAAGGCTGCAAGGCAGGTTTTATCATTTTTTTTGTTTTGTTTTGTTTTTTGTTTTGAGTGGGAGTCTCACTCTGTCGCCCAGACTGGAGTGTAGTGGCCGCTCCCAGCCACCACCGCAACCTTGACCTGCTGGGCTCTGGCGATCCTTCCACCTCAGCCTTCCAAGTAGCTGGAACTACAGGCGCTACCACACCCGGCTATTTTTTTGATTTATTGTAGAGATGAGGTCTTGCCTGCCCAGGTGGGTCTTGAACCCGTGGGCTCAGGCAATCCACTCACCTCAGCCTCCCAAGGCACAGGATTACAGGCTGAGCCAGCAAGCCTGGCTATCATTGTTAATCTTTAATGAATGACAGACTGGTAAGATCAAAGAAACCAGAGTTCACACAATTCCAGGGGTGGGGTGTACCTGGGTTGTCAGGTCAGTCCTATCTGTGTCCACTGGTAAATGGAAGATGATCAAGTGCAGGTCCCATTTGGCTGCTGTATGGGATTTATAGAGTGGGTGGAGAGTAAGACAGGCAAAGAAGACTAGAGTCTTTCAAAGGCTCTCTGAAGCCGCGAGGCTTTTTATAAAGTTCTATTTTTTTCTTTTTCTTTTTTAAAATTATTATAAAGATGTGGGGTACAATTCAGGGTTAGGTATATAAACATTGATCATGCAGGTACCCTTGTTAAGGAGGTAGGCCTCTCCCTCCCCTAGCAGTTTCCCTCAACCGCAAAATAAAGTTCTTAAAAAGGGGGAAAAGCCAATTGTTTAAAAATAGAAATTGGGTACAATCAAGGACTGACATTTTGAGTCCTGTAAAAGAATGAATTAGCATTTTGTCATTTCTTTTTACTTCATTTTCTTTAAATCCCAAGTTACTGGTACACAATGTAAAATTAGAAGTCTGCATAATGTCTGACCTATTTCTATTCAGATTGTTTAGGACCCCAAACGGTCTGCACTTATTAATATTATAAAATATATTCCCAGAGATTCAAGAAGATTCACTCCTTTGTCAAGCAAACTACCTTAAAAAATGTATACTTTAAAAGCAATTAATTTATTTACACCTCCAGTGCTGAATATATAAAAATACACAAATATATACATGCTTAATATATGTCTATAAATGAGTATATATAATATGCATACATATACACACATATAATATACACGCATACATATTCACACACATGTAGATACATATATAGCCTGTAGTTTCTACAATTTTCACAATATAATATAAGACAAATATTCAAAAATGCTATATATTTTAAGTGAATTTCTTAGTATTTAGATCCAACACAAATTTATTATAACTGCTCAGAGAAACTTAAGTACTCATTCATCTTTTCAAAAGAGTTGTATATGGAACACATTAGTGAATTGCTTTCAAATATTCAAAATTCTGTTGTATTTGAGTCACAGTGAGGAGGATTTGAGAATATTTGAGTTTGCTCCCAAGGTACCTCCTTTGTTTTCACTGGTATTTGATGTTTTGATCTCGGGGGTGTTGCAAGAAGAAAGGATATTTTAAAAGGCCCAACAGAAGCAGGCCTGTTTTTTGTTAAAGGACCAAGTCAGCTTTGCACTTGAATTGCTGTCTGTGTTTTATCCTGGGACCTTGGGAGGAGAAGTATTTCAGAGCACTCTTATGTTCTCTGTGCTGGGCTCGCAGGCAACCTTCAAATCAGAAATGCAGAGCTTCGGCTGTCTCAAAGTAATTTGATTAATTTTTTCATACTGCTAGATGAAATGGATAGTATCTTTAATAGATTGTTCATTTTAACAGATTATTCAAGGGTTATCATATCATTTCATAAATTTGAATACAATCCTTTTGGAAACTTGCCCAAATCTCTCTTTTTCTACTTCATATTGAATCTCAGACATCACTAAGAAAAACTGGATATCAAAAAAGCAGATAATTACTTGTTCGTGAAATTGATGTTTTTTTCTACCCTATAGGCACAATTTTTAATGAATTTTATGCTCCTCAGTTTAAATAATGAACATGAATATATGTCCATTCATGATAGAAAACACATTAGCAAAACTTTAAACTATTAGACTCATTTATTATTTTAGAGAATATCTACAAAACTTATAGACACATGTTCCCATCTTGAATGAGAAAATAAAATTTGGATAGTCTCTAACTCCTGTGAATTATCAATGAATGCTCCATATTTCATAAGCATAACCAGCATTTGGGATCTTAGATGCTTATCCATAAAAGCCACTTTCAAGGTAACAGTAACAAAGCCATTTTTACGTATCACACTCATACACAAATTTAATTACCACTCTTGTTATTGCTGTTGCTTTGATAAAAATTCAGTGTAAGCTAGTTTGGACACCACACACACACACACACACAATCAATTAGTCAATAAGAAATTTAAAAGAAGAAAAATAAAGTTGAAACTGTTAGTTCAAGAAGCCAACCTTTAGGAAATCAGGGGTGCAATTCATGGGTAGAGGTACATGCTGTCTTTCTCCTTCTGTTCATGTCATCTCTCCTCTTGTTCACTTCATTTTTATCTGCAAAGATAAGCTTTCTATGGGGGTACAAATTCTAGATCATGAACACCTCCTGCCATCATATAGCCTCAGTTGTGTCACGTAAAAAGAATTTTCTGTACAGCTTTTCCACTTAAAAAATTTGCAGGATAGGTTTTTGATTGACCAATCATGAGTCATGTGATCTTCCCTAGACCAACTACTGAGGCTCAGTTGCTAAAAACTTATAACATTATGGCAATTTGCAGAAGAGAAGGAGGAAGATTTATTTTCCAAAAGAAGAAAGTGAAGACAAGACCAAGGGTGTAAAAGTTCTGCACCAGTACCTGTCTTATTTTGGGGCTTCTTGTTCAGGGAATGAATTTCATAGAAAGTGGCGTTGACCTATTTGTTTCCTTCAGAAATAACCTAAAAATGAATCTAACAGTTTTACTATTTTCTCTTTCTTGTCCAAGTGTAGGACAGGTAGTTTCCAAGGAAGAAAAACTATACCGTTCTTACAACTGCAGTGCGGATCAGGTTCAGAAACGTTAAGAATGACTAGAAAAACTAGTTTCAGATCTAAAAAACACGTTTCTGCACAGAAGTGCTATTCTTGTTACGTGGTAATGACTCATTAAATAAAACAAAACAAACACTAGTACTGATGTCTATAAAGCTGTCACAAAAGTTTGAAGATCACCCAAAGCAAATCAAACTAAATAGATCTAGCTTGAAGGTGTTAGGCATAAGGCCTGATGAAGGAAAATTAGTAGGAATCAGGCCACTGGGTAATTCCAGGGCCAGCCAGATGTCAGCTGCCTCTGATTTGTAATTTACATCTAGTCTCACTGACAGTGGATACTGAGGGAAGAAAAGACTTTGTGTTCGAGATAGCTAATAGTATAACTGACAGAGGATAGACTAATAACTACTGAGTTCTCAGAATACACATTTAACCAATATGTACAACATTAAAAAAAAAAATATATATATATATATATATGTCAGTTGGGAGAGAAAGATTTCTTATGAAAGTTCAACATCTTCATAACTCAACCCTAAGCTGTGGATACTCAGCTCATTTCCTCTAGTTCCTCAATTTTTGTCTCTGCCTGTTCTAAGAGGTATGACCTGATAAGACTTTGCTCACTTTCATCATTTCTTTAGGTGGCAGAGACCGACTGACTATATGGCAAACTCATTTTCTTTTGTTCCTCGGTACACAGTCTGCTTTTCCCATTCTTTGCATAAAGTATGACCACTGGCTAAGTCTTGGCCAATAGAATGTGAGTAGAAATAATGTGACCCACTTCCAGACCTGTTCTATTAAAACCTCACATAGACCTATGTAAGAGCCTCTATTTTGGCAGCCACCAACTGAATGAAAAGTCCACTGAAGGTTAGCCCAGGAGGGAGGTAAAACCACACCTTGAAACAGACACGGTCCTTGACAGTCCATATACCTGTCACCTGCCTAGAAGCATCACTTCATATTGTAAAAAGGAAACACAATAAACTTTTTGTTTGTGTAGGTCACCACATTTAGAAATTTATCTGTTACAGAAGTGTTTTCCTGACTAGCAAATGTCTTCCCTTGTCTTTAGTCGACATAACCTAGAAAGAGTTGATCCTGCTCATCTCCAATGTTTGGTAATTTATTTGTTCAATTTCCTCTTTAGCTTTTCAGCTACTCGTTAGTCTAATGAGAGGATTTACACTAGTTAGTACATGACATCTTCTGAAAGGTAGAGACCTTTCTTCTTTAATATGTACCTTGGTACTGATAAAGCAAATACATGCCATATAATATAAATGTGCTTATCAATCCAGAAGTCTACAAAAGAAGTATAGGAGATTTTCTTTCTTCTCCAGCCAAGAGAGATCCATGGAAGAAGTAAATAAAAACAGATGTGCTACCTCTGCACATTTGCTACGTACCACTCAAGCATCACATCGTTATTTGCAGGTGTGTTTTAGTTAGTCCAATCAAAGCAAGCAGGGAAGCCCATTATTTAGTTTAATTTCACTTTATTTTATTGTGTATGCATCAATAGTTTATTGATAAGCAGAATTTCACAGTATGGATGTGCCAGTTTGTTTAACTATTCACTTATTGAAGGATATTTGGGCATTTGCAAAAATTTGGCTTTTACAAATTATACTTCCATGAACAGTTATGTATATATATTTTACTTGGACATAAGTTATGATTTCTCTGGGATAATTGCAACTGAGTATAATTGTGCCATATGGCAGCTTCTTTTGTCCAGCTTTATTGAGGTATAATAGGTAACAAAAACTGCATGTAATTAATGTATATGTAAATTTGGTGAGTTTGGACATATGTATACATGAGTTACCATCACCATAATCAAGGTAATACATATATTTATAACCTCCAAAAATTTCCTTATGTTTCTTTGTGTAAGTGTGTGTGTCTTTATGATTAATATATAATGATACAATATAAAATCTATCTTCTTCAACACATTTTTAGATGCAAAATACATTATTGTTAACAATAGGCATTTTGTTGTACAACAGACCTCTGAAATTTACTCATCTTATATAACTGTAACTTTAGCCCACTGAACATCACCTTCCCACCTCCTCTTTCCCACCATCTCCTGGAAGTCACCATTCTATTGTCTGCTTTTATACAGTTGACTATTTTAGACACCTTATATAAAAGAAATCATGTAGCATTTGCCCTTCTGTAACTGATTTTTTTAACTTAGTATAATGTCTTACAAGTCCACTCATGTTGTTGCAAATGATTTTCTTCTTTTTGAGGCCGAATGATATCCCATTATGTGTATCATATTTTTTTATTCATTCGTCTATTGATGAACATTTGTGTTGTTTCTATAACTTAGTTATTGTGAATAGTGCTGCAATGAAAAAGGGAGTGAGTGCAATGTCTCTTCAAGCTCCTGATTTGAATTATTTTAGATAGGTACCCCAAAATGAACCTTCTGAATCAGATAGTAGTTTTATTTTAAATTTTTTAAAAAGTCTTGTGGAACTTAAGATGGCGACCGGACAGGTTGGACTGTGAGAGTCTGCAAAAGCAAGTGTCCATAAAGACTCTCTGTGTGAATAGGTGTGCACTGGTGGGACAGTGAAAGTCTGTCTGAGGGGAGACTTGGGTTCATGCACCTGGGACCCCCCTCTGAGGGTGACTGCGAACCCCCATCGCCCTGAGATAGGAGTGCAGCACACACAAGATCATCTGCTGCTTATGGGACTCTTCAGAGAAGAGCCTGCCAAATCCAGTTGATTCTCACTGCTGGACACCTGGCCCATACCATCACCTGTTACAGTGGATCAGCTGGAGCCCCAGATGGGATCAGTAGAGAGAGAGGATCAGGGAGACCCAGAGAGGTGCCCCATTCTGGGTGAGGAGACACCAACCATAGCCATTTCTGTGTCCCAGGACCAGGCAGAGACTTGCATCACCCAGCCCAGCTCCGCTCAGCCTCCAACTTGGAATCTAAGGACCAGGCAGAGATCTGCATTGTCCCACCCAGCTCTGCCCAGCTCCACCCAAACTACAACTTGGGACCTACAGTAATCTCATCAAACTGGGAGAGACAGAAGCCCCTCCCCCATGCTGGATCAGACACAGACAGGTCAGATCTGAGTGGCAGACTCCACAAGCAGCAAGCCGGGTGAGTCCAGATTTGATCCACCCTTCTTCCAAAGCAATACTGGAACATCTGACCCAAGCTGTGAGCAACCCTATTTGCGCTGAGAGCAGAGGAGAGGGGCTAGAGACCGTAACTGAAAGGACGTTAGACTTACAGGAATGACCTCAGAGTGAGTTTGAGTCCTTGTTTTTATTTTTTGTCTGTTTGTTTTACTCATTTTTATTTGTTTTTTGTTTTAGTTTTTTTCTCTTTCTATTTTTGAAAACGTTTTCATACTTGCCTTGTTTCTGTTATTTTACTGATTTTTTTTCTTTTCTCTATTCTTTAGACTTTCTGTTTGTGTATGGGAAGAGTACATCAATAGGCAGGTTTTTGTTGGACTGTGTGTTTGTATGATTATCTGTATGGTTTTAGTTTTTTAATATCTTTTCTGTCTTTGTGTTTCATTTCATTTGTTAGTGGGCACGAATGTCTGTTTTCTCTCTTACTCTTCTCTCTGTCTACCTTCCTTTTGCTCCTTCCTCCTTTTTTCCATTATTTTCCTTTTTCTTACCTCATTTTGCTTCCAAAGTGCAAACCTATACCCCCTCTGCATGGGCAGATTGTAAGGCAGTGGGAAGTGGGTTCCAGAGTGCCCATACACTTGCCAGTGGATACTGGGATCTGCAGATAGATTTTGAATCACAGCTCCCTCCTCAATTAAATCTCAAAACTGCAAAAGGTACAGCCTCCAACCCACAGCCCAGCATTGGAGACTGAGCAAATAGAAGTAAAAGCAACCCCACCATCCCTGAACAACAGAATTAAAGAAGAGGGGAGGAAAAGGGTGGGAGGGAGGAAAATTTATACAAATGAAGAATAAACAAAATAAGAATATGGGTCTCACACAGACCCCTGGGAGGTCAGACACTGAGAAAACAGACTTCAGAACACACACAATGAAGAGCCCCCAGAATGACTGGTCTCAAAACATAAACTGAGATATCAAGATGTTAATAGAGAGAATAGAAAGAATTGAGGAGAGATGAGAGGACAATAGGAAGGAGCTGATAACTGAGATAACAGCAGTAAAGAATACTGTGAATGAAATAAATAACAAACTGATAAGCATGGAAAACAGAATTAGCCAAGCAGAAGAAAGAATCTTAGAGCTTGAGGACCAAAATATAGAACTAAACCAAACTGTCAAAAACATAGAAAAGAAGCTTTAAAAGACAGACAAAACCTTCAAGAGATGATTATTTCAAGAGGTTGATCCTAAGAGTAATTGGACTTCTGGAAGCAGAAAAAGAGACAAAGATCATCCCGGAACAAACATTACATGAAATTATTCAAGAAAGCTTCCCTCATTTCATCAGTGATGTGACCATTCAAATACAAGAGATTCAGAGAACCCCTGCAAGAAAACACATGAGAAGACCAACTCTAGACCCCTAGTAATTTGCCTAAACAAAGTAGGCATAAAAGAAAAAATCCTAAGGGTAGCAAGAGAAAAAGGTCAGACTACCTACTGGGAAAGACCAATTAGAATAGCAGCAGATTTATCAATAGAAACACTTCAGGCTAGGAGAGCTTAGAGCCCAAACTTCAAAGTTCTCAAAGATAAACGATTTCAACCAAGAATAAACTACCCAGCTCTCTCATCAGTGAGGGAGAATTAAAATCTTTTCCAGATATTCAATCCCTGAGAATATATACTACCTCTAGACCAACTCTATAAGAAACACTTAAGAAAGTATTAAACACAGAATAAGAGGAAAAAAGAATGACAATATTCTTCACAAGAGTGCAGGAAAAAATTGAAAACCCACATGAATCAACCCAAAACTCAAAAGAAAGACAACAAACAAATGGGAACAACAACAATTCTATAAGTACCTCATAACAGGAATAAACTCTCACATTTCAATAATTAGCCAGAATGTATTCACATTCTAAATGCACCACTGAAAAGACATAGAATGGCAAAATGGATAAAATATCATGAGGCAACAATATATTGTCGCCAAGAGACTCCTCTCACCAGAAAGGACACTCACAGACTCAAAGTAAAAGGATGGGAAGTAAAATTTCAGGCGAATGGAACACAAAAGAAAGCAGGAGTTATGATCTTATGGAAATTAGAACTGGCAACCAATTCCTGATCAAAACTTCAAGTGTCCATGCCATAAGAGGGACCTCATCAAACTGACAAGCTTCTCCAAAGCAAAAGAAACCATCAAGAGAGCAGGGAGACAGCCCACAGACTGGGAAAAAATATTTGCCATCTGTATGTCTGACAAAGACCTAACATCTAGGATCTACCCGAAGCTCAATCATGCTGAAAAGAAAAAAAAAATAGCCCCATTACAAAGTGGGCAAAAAGATATCAATATACAGTTCTCAAAAGAAGACATACGAGCAGCCAAAAGATACATGAAAAAATGTTCAGCCTCACTAGCCATTAAAGAATGCAAATTAAAACTACACTGAAATATCACTTAACTCCAGTCAGAATGGTCATCATAAATAACTCAAAAAATAACAGATGCTGGAGAGGATACGGTGAAAGGGAACACTTCTACACTGCTGGTGGAAGTGTAAACTAGTACAACCTCAGTGGAAAACAGCGTGGCGATTCCTAAAAGTTCTAAAAATTGACCTTCCATATGACCTCACAATCCCCCTAAATGGGAATATACCCGGAAGAACTCAAATCACTCTATAAAAAGGATACTGCACATGTATGTTTATTGCAGCATAGTTCACAATAGCAAAAACATGGAACCAACTGTGCTGTCCATCAAAAGAGGACTGGATAAAAAAACGTGGTACATATACACAGTGGAATATTATGCAACTATAAAAAGAACCAAATCATGAACTTCATAGCAACCTGGATGAACTTAGAGTCTATAATACTGAGTGATCTTTCACAGAAACAATGAACTAAGTATCACATATTCTCACTCATAAGTGGATCTTGAACAACGATCATAATACCATAAGAAAAGGAATGAAAGTGGTGGGAAACTGCTGGGGCGTGGAGGTGCAAGGGGGTGGGATTGGCAGTAGTGGGAAACTGCCTGGGAAAGAGGGACACACTTCATCAACAAGGGTACCTGCACAATGAATATTTGTACACCTAACCCTGAATTGTACCCCACAATTTTAAAATAAAAATTTAAAAATATTTTTAAAATATAAAAAATAATAAAGTCTCTGTACTCTCCCAAAGCAGCTGCATTTTACATTCCTACCAACAGTGTACAAGGATTTCAATTTTTGTACAACTTTGCCAACACTTGTTATCATTGCTTTTGTTTTGTGTTGATAATAACCATCCTAACAAGTATCTCATTATAATTTCAATTTGCATTTTCTTAATGATTAGCAATTTTGAACTTATTTTTACCAACCTGTTAGTCATTTATAGGTCTTTTTTAAAGAATGTCCATTCAAGTTCTTTTTGTTCATTTTTTACATTGGATTACTTGGTCTTGTGCTATTGCAATCTAGAATTGGAAGTTCTAGACAGCGTAAGGGAAAGAAAATAAATAAAAGACATCCAAATCAGAGAGAGAGAGAAGTAAGATTATCTCTGTAGATGGCATGATCTATAAAAAAGTTGCTATAGTTAATAATTTCAGTAAAGTTTTAGAACACAAAATCAGCATACAAAAATCAGTTGTATTTCTGTACACCAACAATGAACTATCTGAAAAGAAAATTAAGAAAGACTCTCATTTGTAATAGCACCAGAAAGAATAAAATACTTAGAAATAATTCTAAGTAGATGAAGCACTTATATATTGACATTTATAAAATACTGATAAAAGAAAATAAGGCAGACATAAGTGGGAACATATTTTGTGTTTAATGATAAGAACTAATATTGTTAAAATGGTTATTCTACCCAAAAACAACAATTAAAGCTCCAAAGACTTTTTTTTACAAAAATAATCATAAAACTTATATGGAGCCACAACAACCTCAAGTAACCTAAGCAATTTTGAGCAAGATAAACAAAACTGGAGGCATCATGCTTTCTGACTTCAAAATATATTACAAGGCTACAAATATAAACAGTATAGTATTAGCATAAAAATAGACATTTGAACCAATGGAACAGAATAGAGAGCCCATAAATAAACCTATACATGTAGTTCAACTGTTCTTCAACAAGACAGCCAGAATACAGGATGGAGAAAGAACAAGTTCTTCAACAAACAGTTTTGGGAAAACTGGATAGTCACATTAAAAGAACGAAGTTGGGCCCTTTTCTGACAATACTCTATACCCAAAAATTAACTTACAATTGATGAGATGTAAATATAAGATCTGAAATTATAAAATTTCTAGAAGACAAAGGGAAAAAGTTTCTTGACTTTGGTCTTGGCAATGATCTTTTGGATATGACACCCGAAGCATAGGTAACAAAATTAAAAAAAAAAAAAAATAGATAGATAAATAGGACTTCATAAAACTAAAAAGCTTTTTTGCACAGCAAAATAAATGATCAGCAGAGTGAAAAAGGCAATCTATAGTAAGGGAAACTATTTGAAAATAATATATGTGATGAGAGATTAATTTCCAAAATAAACCAATGGGCCAGTTTTACTGATTAAATGTTTTATACTCTCAGGCTTGCCTCCTCATTTTTAAAAAATAGACTTTTTTTTAAAAGAGAATTTTATTGTCACAGAAAAATTGAGTGGTAAGTACGATTTCTCATGTTTCCTGCCCCCACATTTGTATAACTTCCCCTACTATCAACTTTCCTCACCATAGTGAAACATTTATTACAATAATAAACCTATTTTTATACCTCATTATCACCCAAAGTTTGAAGTTTATATTAGACTTCACTCTTGATATTTTACTTTCTATGGTTTTTGACAAATGTATAATTTGAATACATGTATGCACCATTACTGTGTCAGGCAGTTTAGTTTTGCTGCCTTAAAAATGCTCTGTGGAGCCGGGCTTGGTGGCTCAGCCTGTAATCCCGCGCCTTGGGAGGCTGAGGTGAGTGGATTGCCTGAAACCGCGGGTTCAAGATCCGCCTGGGCAACTTGGTGAGACCTCATCTCTACAATAAATCAAAAATCAGCCGGGCGTGGTAGCACGTGCCTGTAATTCCGGCTACTTGGAAGGCTGAGGCGGAAGAATCGCCAGAGCCCAGCAGGTCGAGGCTGCGGTGGCCGGGAGCGACCACTGCACTCCAGCCTGGGTGACAGAGTGAGACTCCAACTCAAAAAAAAAAAATGCTCTGTGGAATACCAGTTCATCTCTCCTTCTCTCCTAACCTCTGGCAACTTTGATGCATTTACTCTCTCCATGGTTTTACCTTTTCCAGAAGGTCTTTAGTTGGAATCATACAATATATTGCCTTTCCAGCTTGACTTCTTTCACTTATGAATATGCTTATGAGGTTCCTCCATGGCTTTCCATGACTTCATAACTCATCTCTTTTCAACCCTGAATAATATTCCACTGTCTACACATACCACAATTTATTTATTCATTCATCCACTAAACGTTATCTTGGTTGCTTTCAAATTTTGGCAATTATGAATAAATCTGCTCTTAACATCCATGTGTAGGTTTCTGTATAGACATAATTTTCAACTCATTTGGATAAATACCAAGAAACACGATATCTTCATTTTTAATACTAAACCATCTCAAATATACATTGTCTTTAGTGGTGATTTTAGTTCGGTTGCTGGGGGGATATTTCTTTTTCTTTTCACTAGCTGACAAATAAGAAAGTGGGATTTCAAATAATTTTCAGTTTGCTTTTTTCTTCCACTTCAGAAAAGGCATCTCCCAAAGAGAGAGACATGAGGGGTTTAAAGAAGTCAGATATGATGGGTGCACTGACTCAGGCCTGTAACATCAGAATTTTTTTTCATTTTTTATTTTTTGGAGTGACTGAATTCATCAAATATTTATTGAGTGCCTATGATATGTGTGATATTGTGCCAGGTACTTGGGGCAGACATATCAGAGAACAACACCAAGAGCCCTGCCCTCATGGGGCTTCCAGTCTAGCACTTACTGCCACTGTACTTGTACACTGCCTGTGGCCCCGGGCAAGTCATTATACTTCTGCCTCTCTGTCCTCAGCTGCCCATTGGGGAAAGAAGCAGACCCAGATCAGACACGGATGACATGCCTAGAATACTGCAGATGCCAACCCAGGTACCACCCAATCCACTCCCAAGAGAGGAGATCAGACTGGAATTGAATTTCTAATAATAAAGTACAATGAGGAAGGGACAGAGGGAGCTAAGTTGAGCTGTCTCAGAACTTTGGGAGGTCAAGGTGGGAGGATTGCTTGGGTACAGAAGTTCAAGAACAGCCTGGGCAACGTAGCAAGAACTTGCCCCTACAAAAAATTAAAAATTGGCTGGGCATGGTAGTGCATGCCTGTAGTCTTAGCTACCTGGGAGGCTGAGGCGGGAGGACTGCCTGAGTCTATGAGTTCAAGACTGTAGCGAGTCATGATCACGTCACTGCACTCTAGCCTGGGCTATGGAGTGAGACCACACACACACACACATATACACGCACACACACACCATATGATTTTAAAAGTTCATTCCATTGCATTAATATGTTTTTAAAATGCCTAGAATGTGTTGTTCTTTAGTGTTTGACATCATGGTTGGTATTTAAATTATAATTAGTCTAAAAGTGTTGCTTTCTTATACCATGAGGTAATTCAGCCACCTCAGATATTGCAACAATCAGTGTCTGCTAATGAACAACAATACTTTGAAAAGAAGCAATGCAAAAAGATGGATGACAGATGCCATGTTCTCATCACTTTTGTCTACTGACATCCTAAGTCTACTGAAGTGTCACCCCACCATGTCCCCTTCACATTGAGCCACTTCAGTGCTGTGCTGTTTTATATTTCTCTGCATCTGCTGGAGTTACTTTATCTGCTTAAAAGGCTGTCTCCATCCCTCTCAGTCTCTGCCTAACTGTTAATACTTTGCCACAGTTTATGGATCAGACTTTGAATAATGAACGGAGTTTCCTGGCAATCTCCATGTTACCCCTACCTTCCTCAAATTCACTCCTGTTCCCCAAGGCCACAACTCCCGGGATCAACAGTCACATAAAATCTTCTGACTGGATCCTCCAGGAGGTGACCTGCCCTCTCTTTTGTATCTCCCAGAAGCTCCATTTCATTGTGAAGGTTTGAAGGTCGGCAGGCCAGGGCCTGTACTTTGAAATAAAGTTTCAGCAGTCTGTGGAAAATCAGAAAAAAAAAGTAAAAAAGCTGATTTAAAGCCAGGCTCGGTGGCTCAGCCTGTAATCCCAGCACTTTGGGAGGCCGAGGCAAGAGGATTACCTAAGTCCGTGGGTTCAAGATCCACCCGGGCAACTTGGCGAGACTTTGTCTCAACAATAAATCAAAAATTAACCAGGCATAGTAGCGCATGCCTGTAGTTCCGTCTATTTGGAAGGTTGAGGCAGAACGATTGCAGGAGCCCAGTAGGTCGAGGCTGTGTTGGCTGGGAGCGTGCCACTGCCCTCCAGCCTGGGTGACAGAGTGGGACTCCAACACACACGCACACACACATACACACACTCACACACAACTGATTTAAAAAATAAATCCCCTTACATCAATTTAGGAATCTGACTTTATTCTTAAAATGTGCCCTTACAAATCTGGTGTTAAACTGTTCCATAGTTTATGAAAATGCATTTGTAATTGGATTATCTTAATGTCTGTGTTTGGAAAAATCAAAAGTTGGCAACCAAATTAGAGTTTCAAGTTAACGTAAATAAATATATTCTGTTCTATAAAAACCACAAATCTGCTGTAGCACCTGTCCACATTTATTACAAATGCTTCTTCATATCTTAGGGGTAGCTCTGTGGACTCTAGACCATGGGACAGTAGGGATGGCATTTTAGTTATCTGAAAATCAGAACCTAATACAGCAGATGCTTAATTAATAATCTCTGCAGAATAAATGGGGGGAAGACAAGTAACAAAAAGACAAGCAAAATGGGAAAACATGTTCATATTGGTATTCTCTTTTGGGAACAATTTAATGAAATGTAAAAAAGGCTCTCTCTTCAAATTACAGGGCACTTTAAGAAGTCAATATTTGTCTATAATAAGCCTATTCCCATCTCTCCATATAATTATATGTGCATGAAAAAGAAGTAGTTTATTCTATAGAACAAAATGGATTATACATGTGGTCATGAAATAATATCCTATGTGCCTGGGAACACAAAAATAATTTTTTAAATAAAATAAAAATAATACTAGCATTTATTCATATAATATTTATGAAATGTCCTCGGTGTTTCACAAGTGTTACTTCATTTGATCCTCAGACAACTCAGTGAATTACGTGTTAAACTTATTTCCAGGTGGAAGAATCAGAGCACCTCATTTTCTGAATGACAGAGTGGAAAGTCAACACTATGTCTATCCTTAAATCTAGCATTGCGTTGTTTGATTTGTTTATCTGCATTGTTTTGTTTTGTTTTTATTCCTATTGAAGTCATGTACCAAGGAGGGATGGGATGAGAGCAGAGCAACCTCCTTGCCTCCTGCCCCCACTTGCTCCGGAATGCACAGCCTCCTTCCATTGCATGAGAGGAAGATTTGAATATCAGCAGAGTCTACATTTGCCCTGGGACAGTGATAATATGAAGCAAACTGACTTTTAGCAAGCTTTTAAAATTATTGTTGTTTCATTAAAAAATCCCTACATAGAATGCATCATCACTCCTTTTCCTGAACCCCAAGGGGATCATATTGCATCAACTTTGATGCACCCACTGGTGTTACTCAGGCATAGTCAACAGCTAAGGCAAACAACTTCCAAATCACAAATGATTTTATGCACAATTAAAGTTTATTTCTTGGTCACATCAAGGACTCTGCTTCACTCTGTATTTCAGAAACCTAAACCCTTTGATTTTGTGGCTCTGAACAATTTAGTTCCTATTCTCTCCATTCAGCCTCTGAATGATGAAAGAGAGCATAAAAGATTATGCGTACAATTTTAAGGATCAGGTTTGTGAGTGGCATCAATGATTTCTGCTCAGGAAGATGGGCACACATCACTGCAAAGGGGGCTGGAAAATAAAGACTTCACATGTACACTGGGGGTAGGGAAAACACTGAGTCTTGGTGAGCATATTTCTTTTTTGTTTTGTTTTGTTTTTTTAAGTCTCACTCTGTCGCCCAGACTGGAGTGCAGTGGCTGCTCCTGGCCACCTCAGATTCGACCTGCTGGGCTCCAGCGATCCTTCCTCCTCAGCCTTCCAAGTAGCTGGAACTACAGGGGCGCACTACCACGCACGGCTAATTTTTTTTTTATTTATTGTAGAGATGAGATCTCACCTGCCCAGGCAGGTCTCGAACCCGAAGGCTCAGGCAATCCACTCACCTCAGCCTCCCAAAGGCAGGGGATTACAGGCTGAGTCACCGAGCCCGGCTGGTGAGCACATTTCAATGTCTCTATCTTATTCCCATACTTTGTTCACTCCTGAACGAGGCTGATAAATTGGCAGGTTACCGGTCACAGTGAATATCTATTAAGCATGCATTTGGAATAAAAATTTGGAAGGCATTGTTGAAATAAAAGCACTATTTTCTCTTCCCCAATTTATACATGGAACATCGACACCCAGAGAGGTTAATGGTATATACACTTCATCTAGTAAGTAACAAGTACTCTCAACGCAGTATAGTCTAAGAAGAAAGTGAATTCGACTCTCTTAGTTAGCCAATCAATATTTATTCACCAAGTTTCTTTATTAAAATCGTTCTCATTTCATTCACATTCAGAGCAGATGGTAGTTATATGACACAGTTGAGAGCAGTAATACATAAGTATGAATTACTTCTAGAAAAGAACAGGTGGATCTAAATCTGCTTCTCTTTTCTTCCTGCATTGATCAAAAACTGCCCAGACCTCCAGACCTGTTTCCTTGAAGTGATCGTGCATATATATAAGATATATTTCACATATATGTGTGTAGGCATATATTGGATATATGTGTGTATATATGCATATACAACATTTTACAACAACAGAAAATTATTTTCTCACAGTTCAGGAGGCCGGAAGTCCAAAAGCAAGTTATCAGCAGGGCTGTGTATGCTTTAAAAGCTCTAGGAAAGAATCCTTCCTTGTCTTCCCAGTTCCTTATTCTTCTAGGTGTTTCTCGGTCTGTCTGCCTGCATTACTCCAGTGTCCACCATCATCTTTCACATGGCTTTCTCCTCTTTACTGTTCTCTTCTTCTTTTTTTTTTTTAACTTAGGACACACCTGTGCATTCTAAAGTGATCTCATCTCTAGATCTACAAAGATCTGCAGATCCACAAAGATACCTGCATCACATAAAATCACATTTATAGGTGCTAGGATGTGGACATATGTTTTTGAAGGCTACTATTCAACTTGCTACACCATTTCTACAGTTTTGATTTCCTATTACTATTAAATTACCACAAACTTAGTGTCTTGAAACAACGGTTATTACTTTACTGGTCAAAAGTCCAAAGTCTAAAGTCCTCAGTGCTGTGTCCCTTATGAAAGTTTCAGGAAAGAATCTGTTTCCTTACCTTTTTTTAGCTTCTAGAAGATAGCTACACTCCTCAACCTAATGTTCCACTCCTACTTAACTGTCTAAATTGTTTCTATTATCACATGTCCTACCACCAACAGCATCCGTCTTGTAAGTGTCTAAACACATCCCTCTTGTAAGTGTTCTTGTGATATTATTGGACTACTCACATAATCCAACACAATCTCCCCATTTCAATTTCTTTACTTAATCACATCTGCGAAGTTCCTTTTGCTCTGTAAGATAACATATGCACAAGTTAGGGAAATAAGATCTGGAAATATTTGAAAGGTCATTATTCGGTTTACTATACCTACACGCTTTTCCCTTCTCCAAAAACAATAAAAAGCACAATGAATATTTCAAAGTCCGGTCAAATTTAATTAAGTACTGGAGTTAAGCAGCAGAGGGCATATTGGGCTGTGAGGCCAATATCTCATATCCTGTGGACCAGGGATAATACTGATAGACACAGGAAGAATGACCTCTACCACTCACATAAATAAGTCAGAACTGGGAGAAGTAAAGGTCTGGCTACTGGTCTCTGGTATCTAGACTCTCTTTTTCTCAGAGAAATGGATTTTAACCTGCTGTTCCCTCCTTTAGGGGAACTTAAAGCACTCTACAAACGTTTTGCTTATTAATCTTCATAACATTTCTGAATACCCTTGTGGAGTTATCAAAGGGCAAAAGAAAGGGCAGCAATAATTATCCTTGTTTCACAGACAGGGGAGATTGTGAGAGAAAAGTGGTTCAATTAAGGCCTCTAATGAATTGTAAAGAAAGGCAGGACAAGGACCCAGATCTCTGGAAAACTTATCTATTCCCTATCTTTTCAACCACTATTTTGGTTTTACAACTCTTAGGGGTTTTCTAAAGACACACCCTGTATTTTTTGAAGAGTAGGTGGCAATAATAGATGTGCAGGTACCAAGTATGTGTGCATGTCTGCTGGCATTGCTTCCTTTAATAGGTAGTTTTCAAACTATCATCCCAAGGTGAGACCAGAATGGGGGGGACGGGAGGTGGAGAGAAAGCTAAACCCAAAATGTCAGCCGAGATGGTAGAACTCAGTTTCTGCACATGGAAATTATTTGCTAATAATGTATTTTTTTCAATGGGTGAAATAGGTCTCTTTGCAATCAGAAGTCTGAAATGAGCAAAGGGCATTAGGTGGTCTTTTGTGTTCGCCCAAATCGTCTGCAATTTCTAGAAGATAAGCATATGTTGCTTAAGCTATGCTGACCTAAAAAATAAACCATAACAACATTATACAAAATCAAATTCTTATAAACTTCATTTTTTTTTCTGTGTTGGGAGAAGCGAGCGTCACTAGGTTAAAGATATATGCCCACCTGTGCTCATAAATCAAACACAGAGCAATATTGATTTAAAACAAAACAAAACTCTACATCACTCTTAGTCTTCCTTTTCAATCTTTCCTCTGTGCTATAATATAACACCATTTTTCAGAATTTGTTTCAAACAGAAAAGTTTACCAAACTGAGGGCAAAAACCTGAGAGAAGATGTAATGTGATAGAAGAGAGAGCAGGTGCCAAGTAGGCATGTGACTTTGTTGAATCCCTTCCCGATTCCCTTCAGTGCCTGCATGTGAACCTATGGAAGTATGGCTTCTGTCATTCCTTCCAGTCTCATGTCTCTAGCAATATTAAAAGTTAAAGTGCATATGATCTTCCAAGAATTCCATGAATTCTCTCATTTTATTTATTCTGTTGTGAGATGCGTTTTTTTCTCTTACACATTATCCTCTTTTACTTAATTACTCTCTTTACCATTCATTCTTCAGGCTCCAGTTGACATGTCATTTCTTTTTGGAAGTCTTCTCTGCACCCTTATTAGTTATCCCTATAATGTGCTCCATGACACCCAATGGGTGCTCCAAAATTATTTGTTAAATGAATACTAAGTTCAAGGTTTCAATATTTTTTAAAGTTAATATTAGAGATATACTTTAAGAGACTCATTAAATCAAAGAAAAACCAAAACCATCCTTCCTCAGTTACCACACATTCACAAGCTTTTATCTTGGAATAGTATTTCTAGAAAAAACTATTAAGGGGATAATATGAAATTCAGAAAGCAAAGCTTTGGTAAGAATATATTCATGGCAGCATTATTTATAACCATAAAACATTAAACACTACCAAATTTCAAATGTAGAAATTAGGATATATTTTGGATGGGATTTTATTCATGCATTAAAATTCTTTCTGTGTAAAGTTTAAAATAACAAGTAGATAATTTTGCTATATGTTAAACATATAAAGCAGGTTAAAAATCACACGTAACACCTAATAAAAATTTAAATGCATATAAAAAAATTAAATAACCACAAAATTGGAATTAAAAAAATAAGGAGAAGATAAAAAGACATCAAAGTGATTTTTAATAGCAGAGCTATGGATAATTTTTTTCATTTTACATAACTTATAGTTTAAAATCATAAGAAACTGGCATTAAAAATTGACTTTATTAAAATATTACTACTTTATAAAGAAAACTCTTATGATCACAAGTTCCACAAAACATGTAAAAAAATTAAATAAAAGTATACATATCTTCAACATGAACAAACTTCATTTCAAAAGGCATAAATTAATTAATATCAATAAAAATTAATGATTTCATTTTCTTTTCTGGCAGGCCTTGTCCATGTCTTATGCAGTTCAACTGGCAGTAGATATAAAAGCAACCTACTTGAGGAATATCTCTCAGTTTGATTGTAGTGGACATCTGCTGCTTTCTTCCTGCCCAGCTCTACTTTCATGTTCTTTGGCGACTACATCCTGATTTTTCTTTGGAGACCACCTGTGCCATATTTGCGGTCTCCAGGATTTGAGTGGGGGGTGGTTGGTCAGTTGCTTAATTCCATTTGGATCAACAGGAATAGATCCAGAGATGGAATAGGAGTTTGCTAGATCAATGCCAACAAATCAGGATTTTGCTGAAACTTCCAGGAAAGGGATGTACATTTTCCTAGAGATCACCAATAAGAACTGTGAAGTTCTTGCATACTTTTACATTTGAAATAACTTGAGACATGTTCTATTTTTATTTAAGCTATTTTGAGTCAAATTTTGAAAGATAAATTTGTTTCTACTCTATAACTAACCCGAATACTTGAACTCTGACAAGCAGGTGTTTTTCCTACCCTGACCAGTTCTCAGTGGACACCGGCTGGGTGTTATACAATTTAACTCAATTCTGACTCTAAGTGCTTGGAGTTAGTATAAATTCCACAGAGTAAGGGCTTAATCCTATAAGTAACTTCTCCCACTTCATATGCTAATAGCAGGTCCTCAGGTTAACTGCAACTTCTGTCTGATTTGGCTACAAATCAGAGGTTGATACAATGCCCTTCTCAATTTACAATTTGCCAGAATGACTCACAGAGCTAAGAAAACAGTGGTATTTTCTATTACTGATTTGTTACCAAAGATATGTTAAAAAACACAAATGAACAGCCAGATAAAGAGACACATAGGGCAAGGCCAGTAAGGGTTCCAAACACAGGAACTTCAGAAGTCTCCCTGAAGTTTTGGGGTATGTTACCCTCCTGAAGTTTAGATGCATTCTTTTTCACCAGCCCAGAAACTCTCGGAACCTCCCTCCTTTTAGGTTATATGGAACTTTCTAACTATATGGTTGCTTTACCAGATAACCAGCCCCTATACTGGGCTACCTAAGTGCATTCCAAAAGCGATCTCATGAACTTAAACTTGGGTATGGTTGAAAGGGGCTTGTTATGAATAACAAAAGCTGCTTCTAACATCAATATCTCTCTGAAGATATTTCAGGAGCAAGAAGCAAAATTCAAATTTTAAAAGAAAAGCTGTTCCTGTTGCTTTTGCCATTTAGAAGCTACCAAATTTTAGCAGCTGTGTGCCAAGAATAGAGAACAAAGACCAAAATACATAGTTCTCATCATATCACAATATCATAAATTTCTATCACGTTCGATCTCAAGGATCCTAATTCTATTATTCAAGTATTTCACAGATTTGTTCTTCTTTTTCTACTCATAAACATAGTCAGTTATAGGGAGAGTCAAAGAAAAAGTATAGATGTATTAATTGGAAAAACATCTAAAGATCTGGCCCACTTGATTAAGGTGATCTGTCTTGTGTTGCAATAAAATTAAAGTCTATATTCATATTCTCCACAATCACCTGAGACTCACATGTTCAAATATATGACATTTTAGATTTTTACATTCTTCAGGTATGATATTTGATTAACACTATGGAGAATATTTTTCTTCTTTCATGATTAATTTTGTAAATTTAATTTATTCCAAAGTTGATTTCTTACATATTTTGAGTTTGATCTAGAAATTTTGCCATAACTTTTCACATAGTGAACTGCAACCTAATTGGATGTCTAAAACAGCCTTACCTAATCCTGTGTCAATTACTGAGTCTTGGCCAATCACAAGCAGCCAACTATTCAATCCAGATGCAAAAAAGACAAAAAAAAAAAAAAAGCTGTAACCAATCCAGCTGTTTCTGTACCTCACTTCCTTTTTCTGTAGGTCCTTTTTTTTTTCTGTCAATAAATCTTCTACCATGTGACTGTTCTAGAGCATCTCCGAGCCTACTCTGGTTCAACAGGCTACTGGATTTGCAAATGATCATTTGTTTAATTAAACTCTATAAATTTAATTTGTCTAACTTTTTTATTTAACAATATTCTAGTCCATTAGTAAAGATTTTGTAAATCTTCTCTTAAAATAGCAAATAAAAAAATTATAAACCTATGAATATTTTTAAAATTGTTTTAAAATATTTATTTTAGCATCTTTTAAATGGAATCTCTTTTTTGGCATATCTTAGAATTCTTTCAATGATTCATTGCTATAGTTGCTGTTTTCTTGAAATATTGTAATCAATTTTTTTGGCTTTAAATGAAGACTACATGAATAAAATATTTTCTTTATGAAATAAATATTTTCCATTGGTTGGTAAAATTATACGGAAACTATCAGAGCTGAAGGTAAGAAAATCTTTATGTGTAAGCTTATGCATTTGATTCTAGGCTTATAGATGATAAAAAGAGAATAAACACATTCCTTGAGCCAGTAAGAAGCTGCTAACAATTTAATCTGGGCCTTTCTTCTATGTTCTTTCCATGGGACTATTCAATTAGTTCCTTTAATACCAAATGACTGTTCAGTAAAAAACAAAATGTCAGATATTTTTCTTATAGAATTAAAAAAAAAAAACAAAAAAACAAAAACAAAAACTTTTCCTTTGGGATACTAGTTGGAAAATATTATAGATGCCGCACCTGGGGTGAACAAGGGTAATAGAGTTTGTAATAATTAATTTGCAATAGCTATTCTCTAGTGATCAAAGATTGAATCATATGCAAGTGTGGTTTTAATTTCCTCTTTTAAATGAAGAACAAGAAAAACTATAAATCACATATCCAATTCTGCCATAAATCTCATTTGTTTCATTGCTTGCCGACAGTCTGAAAGAAATACTTTATTCCTTGCATTCCTTGTTCATATCAGGTTCATTATATTTTATTCTTTCTAGTAATAAGTAAGCATGGGACATGTAAACTCTGAAGTTGTCAGCAGTGATTTCTCTGCTGCTCCCCCCACGTTGACAGCAACGGGCAGTGAGACACACTACCTGTATTGGCATGTCTACACACTGCAGCTTGCATTCTGAAAGAGATAAGACAAATGCCCACTACATGTAAGGGGCATTTCAAAGCGATCTGTGGGCTGCAGCAAGAAAAAAATAATCTTCAACGACCTTTCAACCTAGGAGATAGACTTTCTTCAGTTTTGAATCCCCAAAACTGTCTACAAAAATTATTTTCACCAATATTTGGAACACCTGATACCCATCTGTAGAATTTACGGGCAAAAAGCTACAAAAACATGGAGATATCCTAAACTTTTTTTTTTTTTTTAGAAACTGAGATTTTTAGGGAAATCCCTTTGGGTCCCCTCCTGGGAGCTTTTCTGTCCTCTTAATAAATCCTGCTTTCTCACTTAAAAACAAAAACAAAAATAAAAACAAGAAACAGATTTTTCTATTAGATTTTCTATTAGATCTTCAGATACCAAGAAAGAGTAAGGATTTGAGCCAAATCTGAGTTGTTTTTCTCTCTCAATACTTCTCTTCCTTTGAAGTTTTGCAGATGCTTATGTATATATATTTTTTCTGTGTTTATACTTTCAAATGTTTGATTTTTTGTGTATGTGGCTACATAGCTTATGCTATGGAAGTAACTCTTCTTGATAGAATAACCTAATAGTAGATAACACAGTTGATTTTTTCTTTCTTCCTAAATAATGATTTTGCCCCAGGTACATATTGATACACTTAATTAAAAGTGCAATCTCCCAAAAATAATAAAAAAGTTATACAGGATGTCTTTAGTCTTTTGTGTTTAGATCATTTTAACAGAGAAAAGCAATAGAATTTGGATAATAATATAATGTAAATGTGTATTTGTTCATCATAAATATGAAAGTTAGTTTATAAATCATCTTGAATTTGTGAAGGTATATATTTTTGTATAAAATTCTCAAAACTCATGGCTCATCACTTTGTAGGCAGAAAATAACTTTCAGAAGAGGAGTCATAGATTACAGTTCTAATCTCAGCCTTTCTGGTATATCTTACTGTGTAAATCATAATATTTATTAGTTTTTTTGATTTCCTTAAATGAAATGATCCTTTCTTCTTACTTACTCTGAAGAAAAATGTTGAACACTGTTGACATTTGCTAAGATAATATCATTTGTTTGAAAGAACAACAAACTACTGGAAGAATTGTGTAGGCTAATATTTAAATGTGTCCTCTTACTTGGAATAAATACTGTAATAATAGTCACATCTCTGAGCCTCTATTCTTTGCATTATAAAATGAGAGATTTTAAGAGTAATACAACTCTAAGTTTTTTCCAAATTACAATATGCTTTGATAGTGCTTTTGTAAAATCTCATTTTATGAGACGCTGGCTGAGGAAAAATTGAGACAAGCAAATGTATGTATAGGGTACAACATAAATGTATAATATTATGTACCAAAATGTATCCCAGACAATGTCCTAGGCAACACACACACACACACACACACACACACACACACACACACACTCCTCATATAACATTTATAATTCCTTTCCTTGTTAGGTAATAATTATCTGCATTTTACAAATGAGAAACTTGAATCATAGAGAATCACAAAGAAAACCTTTGCCAAAGTCTAACATCCAGTTAATGTCTACATAGAACTTTGACCACGCAATCAGTTTAGCTACATAGTTTGTGCTTTTACCTGCTGAACTACAACGCTAGTTTTTCTCATTGAAATGTGATAACATAGGATTTTTATAAATGTGGTAAATATTTGCATTGTCAGAAATGTCTGAAAGACTACCACTGGCCATGAACAGAACTTCTATAATGATAGCTTGCTTCAAAGAATAATCCCAGAAGCCTCTTCTCAACATTGTACATTATCCACAAATAAATGACTTGCTTTCAAGGACAGAACGATATATTGGTGAGCAGTTATCTGTGTATTTTGGTTTATTGCAACCAATTCATTTCAGTTATGAGAAATGGTCTCTGATACTTGCTGTACTCTAATTTCCTGAAAAATATATCCATGTATCTCATTCAGAAGACCTCTCTGATTTCCTCTGATATTGTATTTCTTGTGGATTTTGTAGTAGATTTGTAAAGTCTGAGACTTGAGGCAGAATAAGAAAATCTGTGTTAAATACCTTCTTCTCTCAAAGAGGGTAAAAAAAAAAAAAAGACTCAAACTATGATATTGATAATGAGAATGGAACAGATTACAAACTTCTGTCTCCATACAGCAATACAGAGTTAAAGCATTCATTTTTACTTTTGGAGAGACTGTTCTATCAGCAGAATAACAGGGGAAGAATGACAGAGTTAGGAAGAGCAAGTCAGAGAACGGAGCAGTAGTCCAGGTGGCACGCGAGAGTAGACTGAATAATGCCATGGTTATGGACATGAAAAACATAGTGAGTGAATGTGAGAGCTATTATAGATATGAACTTGCTAGAGCTCTACAGTTGGTTGTGTTTGGAGGATGAGGAGTAGGACACTGTCAAGATAATACCTACATTTCTACCTTCAGAATTAGGTGGATGGTGAACAAATGACTTAGCCCTTCTGAGTTTCAGTGTCACAGAAGAAGAGGTGTATGCTTTGCGAGCATATTGAACATTCCAGTGAAATAATGTAAAGTACACAGTATAGAGTCAGAAGCAGGAGAATACTTATTGAAAAGAAAAGGTTGTTATTTGGAAGTCACTGAAAAATAAATGATTCTTTTAACCTAGACTTGTAAGAACTCCAAGAAAACTTTACAGAGCAATGGCAAATGACTCAATATGAAGAGAGCAAAAAGGCATATAAGTATTTGACCTGTTAAATTAAATTTAGCCTGAAGTTGCTTTCCTACACATTTTAAGTTTGGCTTAAAGGTTCCTCCCTACATAGTGAACTACAACCTAGCTGGGTATGTAAACAGCCTAACCTAGTTTTATGCCAATCACCAGTTTGGCCAATCAAATGCCGCCAACTTTTCAAACAGGATTCAGACGAGGAAAATGCAAGTGGTAACCTATCTGGCTCCTTCTGTACCTCATCTCCTCACTTCCGTTTTCTGAAGGTCTCTTTCTTTTTGCTCTTCATAAATCTTCTTCCATCACGTGACTGCACTGGAGTTGTTGCGGAAAGCAAATCAGAGAGACCGCAACACCGAGGCTGGTAAGCAGGACGCTGCATTTAATTCTGGAAGACTGGCATTAGGCCCAGCAGACTCCAGTCGCAAAGGTTGGGTCCCCATCACAGTCTGGCCTCGGTTTTTATATGTTTTACGTTGGTTTTGGAGGAAGGGGCTTTCCATGGTGGAAAGTTTTTGTACCGTTTGTAATAACAGCAAAAGCTTGTGGTTTCAGCTGCAGGTGCTGAGCACGGTGTGGTGCGCTGCACCAGGGACGGTCACACTGGAAGGGGCTTGCAGTTTTAGGAAGCAAGCGTTTTGCATTCACAAACTGGAACATTTTAACTGTAATAGATGTTTTGGAGTGTTTTCTAAAAATCCCCTTACCTATTCCCTCCTTGGATACTCGGCCCTATTAGGGTTAAAGAGCATCATTTTGATTTAACATCATTATATGAGCTGCCGTTGTCCGTTCGACCATGGTTTCAACGAATTTAGAGACAGACCTTCCCAGCAGTGGGGTTACCCAAGGGAGAATGAAGCAAGCTCCCAGGAAGAGGATCGCAGCTCCTATGATAGCCTTAAGTCCTCCCCCTAGGTTTGGAAACCAGCTGTCAAGCCAGTTATTTATTTTCCAGCCTTTCTGTGTTTGACCTGGGACATGAGCAAGCTTTCTGATATTTGTGGCTATGTCGGTTATAACCTTTCCATGATCGTCTATTTGGAGGCAGTAGTCGGAACGATTACATTTTCTGTAAACTTCCCCTTCTTCTGCTAACAAATAGTCTAGGCTAAGCGATTTTGATAAATTGCGGCTTGCATCTGAGTGTGTTGGGTAGCTATGCGTTACAAGACTGACTGTTTGCTTAGTAATAATTTCCAGGACCATCTATAATTTAATGATGTGATTAAGCATGTATATGAGGTTTCGGTATCCCCAACTTCCATCTGCACCCAAGTGGCAGGACCATAGGTTTCAAATGATTCTTTGGGGGTGGCCATTCATCGCCTTCCTAATTTAGTTTGCCTCCTATGTTGAGAGACCTCACGCCCCAGCTTTTCAGGCTATGGTAGAGGGGAATTCCTAATTCGTCTCCCTCGTGGTTGGGCAGGAGGAAGGACCCAAGTTGGATTATTCCTATGGCACGTGTCCTTCAAATTTGTTTGGAGTTGGATATAAGCTCTTTTGCCACATATTCAGAATAGCCCATCTGGGACTTTCCATATGTCTGGGTGCTGGAAGGAGGTTGGTCCAGCAGTAGCCTATGACAGTCACACAATAAAATGGTTTGACCTCTCCAGGGGATGACACAGTGCAGTTAACTATGGTTTGGTCAGGTGCAGGCTTAAAGCATTGAGAAGGTTTCATTGCAGAGGCAGGGGCCCAATACCAAGAGGGTGTATTTGGTCGCCAAACCAAGTTTGTGTAGTTCCAGTATAGCATTCTTCTGCAAGGAGAATTTCCCATTGGGTAAAAGCTTGCCCAGTACTACTGATACATTCTTCTCCAATTATCTCTGAGGTAAGGACCTAATCTTGAGGTTGATCATTTTCCCTGGCAATTATAGAATGATTCCATCAGAGGAGTTGGTAGGCATCCAGACTGATTCCCTTCTGAGGCCATTTCCCAGTCATAAGGGCTCCCCCACATATTCAGCACTTAGTGACATTAAATTCTTGGGTGATCCGTTCAACTAGGTCTATGAAGAGATTTTGTCATACAGTAGGAAACCCTAGGTTTTTTTTGTCCTTTTTCTATTGGTTGTACATGGAGGGTGGGGGCGGCCTTGGTTTCGGCTGTGTTATTTTTTGTGTAGTTTCTTTGACTAGTTGGGTTTGGGCATGGTTTTGGGTACATCCAAGCCCATAGTAATTCCAGTAGGCCCAACCTCCACCATGGCTGTTATGTATGTTACAGGTTAATTCCTTTGCATGCTAGCTCTTACCCATCCAGTCCAATATAGTTTACCATTGCAGGAACATAGAAAAAAGGACCAATATAGTAGGCTGCAGTCTGGTGCAAATAGGAAGTAAACATTGGTTGCCAGCATCCCTTATAGTAAAGCGGGGTTATGCAACTGTCATGGGGTGAGTAAACAGTCAGGTTTGCATAGGAGGCCCAAATTAAAAGCAACCAACAAAAAGGAAGCATCCCATCCATAGGAGAAAGAAGAGTATTAGTAAAAAATTTTTGCCACAGGTCCAGTCTGCTGGTGCGGCTTCTGCTAATCCTACAGCAAAGAATAAGGCGAAGGCTATAACGATATATAGAGGCAAAGAGTGGTAGTGCATTAAGAGCTAGTTTTAGAGAAAAAAAAAACAGTTTATCTGTATTCTGGTTGCAGTCTTCTCAAGCTTCTGCCATGTATTGATCAGCTAGCCCCTGGAGTGACTGAAACAGGACCGCAGATCCCTCAATCATTGGCCGTGAGTTGAGTAGTCAGCCTTCAGAGTGACTAGAACAGGGCTGAAGATACTTTCCACACTTTGGGGTGTGCAGTTTGTCCTTTTCCAGATGGTCAGTTTGTGTGAGAATGACGAGTCCCAGTCAGTTTGTGTGAGAATGACGCGTCCCACACACTCCCAGTCTTGAGCGGCTGGTTAACTCTGCTGTGGTGGATCCAGGGGATCACTTCAGCAACTTTTACTGCAGTTGGGGTAGACAAAAGAACAGTAAATGGGCCCCTCCAGAGGGGCTTCAGGGGCTGAACATTCCATTCTTTTATCCATACCATGTCTCCTGAGTTAAAGGGGTGTGCATTTGTGGTTAAATTTATTGGTAACATTTCTCTGACTTGGTGATGTAAAGTGTTTAAGGCTGTACCTACAGCCTGCGGCTGCTGTCTTGGGGTGATATTTCTTAATTCCTTGAAGTCCCCTTGTATATTCTGACAAGAGGCAGTGGACTTCCACAGAGGATCTCAAAAGGAGAGAAGCCTGTCTGCTTGGTAGGGCTAGACCTAAGTTTTTTGGTGTTTTTTTGAGTTGGAGTCTCACTCTGTCGCCCAGACTGGAGTGCAGTGGCCGCTCCTGGCCACCACAGCCTCGACCTGCTGCGCTTCAGCGATCCTTCTGCCTCAGCCTTCCAAGTAGCCGGAACTACAGGCATGCGCTACCATGCCCGGCTGATTTTTTGATTTATTGTAAAGATGAGGTCTCGCTGCCCAGGCAAGTCTCGAACCCGTGGGCTCAGGCAATCCACTCACCTCAACCTCCCAAAGGTGCGGGATTACAGGCTGAGCCACTGAGCACAGCTTAGACCTAATTCTTTTTTTTTTTTCATTAATCAGTATTTTTAATTATGGTTTTGTGGGGTACAGTTAAGGGTTAGGTGTACAATGACGTTTCATTCAGGCACCCTGTAGATAAGAAGTGTTTTCCCATTCCCCCGACAGATATTTTGCTACTGTTAATGCCATCCCCCTCCCCCCATAGTTTCCCCAGTACCATCAGTCATTTTCTTATAGTATTGCATGGGATGTTCAAGGTCCATTATATGAGTGA
>NW_007259861.1:0-1369 GCF_000164805.1 Carlito syrichta
GTTTCAGTCTGAAAGCAGAAGACGAGTGTGCCAGCTCAAAGACAATCAAGAAAAGAGAAAGAATTACTTCTAAGTCAGCTGTTTATTCCACTCAGGCCTTCAGCGAATTGGATGAGGTTTATCACTTTATCTATTCAAATGTTAGTCTTATCCAGAAACATCCTCATGAACATACCCAGAAATAATGTTTGACTAGATATCTGAGCACCCCATAGCACAGTATAGATGACACATAAAATTAAACTCCGCATATACTAAGAAGTGGAATTGTTGTATCATATGGTAGCTCTATTTTTAATTCTTTGAGCAACTGCCATACTGTTTTCCATAGTGGCTGTCACTTTATTTGCAGTGGTTTTTATTTGCATTTCTCTAATGATTAGTGATGTTGAGCATTTATTTATATGTTTGTTGGTCATTTGTATATCGTCTTTAGAGAAATGTCCATCTAAAAAAAGTAGTTTTCCCTACTTTTTAATCAGGTTATTTAATTTTTTCCTTGTTTAATTGTAGGAGTTATTATATATATATATTCCTACTATATATATATAGATAGGTATTTATTCTGGCTATTAACTCCATATACAGGGGTGCCAAAAAATGTATACACATTTTATGAGATATGTATTGTTTTTTGAAGTTGAATTAAATTATGGTAGCATGACTTTCAACTGCAAATCTGTCATTTTCTTTGACTGTTCTGCCTGTCGCATGGTGACACAGCCTTCATTTGATTAATGCCATCTTTTGAGTGAACGTCATATTTAAAATGTGCACAAATTTTGTTGGCACCCCGCATATATAATATGCAAATATTGTCTCCCATTCCATAGGCCATGAAATAACACTGTAGTCCTGCAGGAGGTCTAGTTGTTAGCCTGTGACAAAAAGTTCTAACTCCACTTTAAATCACATTTTATTTTATTTTATGTTTTAAATTTAGATTCAGGGAGTATACATGAATGCTCATTGCGTGGACATATTATGTAGTGGTGGAGATGGGATTTCAGGTGGTTCGCTCCCCAGACAGTGTACATTTCACCCCATAGGTAGTTTCCGAACTGTAACTCTCCTTCCTCCTCCCCACTTCTTGGTGTCCCCAGTGTCTATTATTTCCATGTTTGTGACCATTTATCTCCCACATATGAGTGAGGACATGAGGTGTTTGGTTTTCTGTTTTCTGATATTTTGTATCTGGCTGGCTCAAGGTCTCTAGGAAAGAAAAGCCACTTCTACCAGGCATGACATTCTAAGAGCTAGGGATTACTTTCAAGACTTCAAAGATAAAAAACCAGACTTTTCTGCAGGCAAAGTTAAATTTCTTTCTTACAGTCCCTCCTACTTTTCTTATGTTTCCAAGATATGTGTG
>NW_007259861.1:2517-4072 GCF_000164805.1 Carlito syrichta
TTGGAGTTAGAGTCTCACTCCATCACCCAGACTGGAGTGCAGTGGCATGCTCACAGCCACCCCAGTGTTGACCTGCTGGGCTCAGGTGATCCTTCTGCCTCAGCCTTCCAGGTAGCTGAACTACAGGTGCATGCTACCATGCCTGGCTAACTTTTTAAAAAAATGTTTTTTTAAATGATATATTATAGAGACGAGGTCTCACCAAGTTGCCCAGACTGGTCTCGGGCCCCTGGGCTCAGGTAATCCTCTTGCCTTGGCCTCCTGAAGTGCTGGAATTACAGGCTTGAGCCACCCTGCCCAGTCAGATACTTTCAACAAATAGAACAAAAAACATATGGTTGTTGAGGTTTGACATTTGCATCGGCCTTTCTCATATATTATCTTGAAAACTATTTAAATTTATTCCCTTCCCTGTTTTTTTCTACTCCCGCATAGATTATTGCATTTTACATTCTTTATGTCTTCTAAGAGAGTAGGCTTTGGGGCCACTCCTGAGCCAGGTGACATCTATGAAATGGCTGCAGATGTGATGAGTTCTGGGCATCACACAACCCATTGGCCTTGGTTACAATGATTTGTTTTACATTGGCTGTACTAGGATATTACTAGAAAGAAGGCAATTCCCTCTTAATTCCAATAAATTTTATTCCCATTCTAGAATTTGTCTTTATAGTTCTTTGTCTGCTCTGTCTTCCTCTCATTTCCTTTCATACTCTAAACTCTTGTTTTGGCCTGAGATGAAAGGACCATTTCTTTGGGGAAAAATAAATAAGTGACATAAAACATTAAAATAATTCAAACTTGGTTCAGTTAAAGGGTTTACAGTCACAGAGTATCATTCTTTACTTTTACCACAGCATGTTAACTTTTGTTTATATTCAAGTGACTAAAATACCACTCACTTTATAAACATCAAATAAACATCTTACCAGAATTTTAGAGCACCATGATGCAAAGCATTTTAGACATGCTGCGGTTTTATTTAACAACCCCCAAAAGTATTTGCTACTTCAGAATCTGACAGTATAAGAGTAGCATTTTTTTCTGTGTGATTCTTTAAGAATAAATGTATTTCACACTCTCAGATAGCTAGAGATGACAAATAAACACAGATCAAGACAATATAATATTAGTCATTGGTGAGACAATCTCTTTGACCTTGAGAAAGTTTAAAGGTATTTCATATATCAGAAAGAGAATAGACTCTCCTTGGTAGTAAGTAGTGGAATTTCAGGTAAATTGGACTTTTTCCTTGATAAATAAAATTTCATTTCTTAAACTAGCCTACTGTGTCTCTTAAGAATAGAATTAGGTAAGGTTTGAAGAAGAACACAAGAGAATGTTTTGTCTTCATTTTATAAAAAATACTACATAATGGCTAGGGTATGAGACATACATCAGGAAATATAAAGCTTGGAAAAAATAATTTGAGCTGATTCTCATCATAAAGAGTATACAGAGAAAATTAGAAACACCACACATAGCAATGAGTTGCTTTTATTATACTTTTAGACAGTCAATGAAACAAAACATGGTATGGGTGTTCTTTGTATGG